>NW_028327177.1:17151216-17454642 GCF_987537825.1 Furipterus horrens | reverse complement strand
TCCAAGCTTGCATAATTTTTCTGAATCTTGTTCTATAGCAGCTTTGATGTCATCATTTAAGTACCTGATTGTGTATAAGCTTCATATCCATTTTGATCAGCTAATTGAGAAAATTATATTTGTCATTTTAGTTTAAAGCTTAAAGTGAAGTTACTTCTAAGAAAGATCCTGGACAGAAACACATAGGGAAAAATCCATTTAAACAGCACATTACTTTAAAGATCCAACAGAGCAGAGCTCAATAGGAGTTGTTGGTAATGCAGACCCTGGGAGCATCCTTATTAGTCTGCTCACCAGTTGGACTGTGTGTGTGTGATGAACTCTGTGGGTTAGCAGTAGCCAACGATTTAAAGCTAGTAGATGAGACACGGAATGCAAGCACCTTCCCTTTGCTGGCATTTAAAATAAAATGAGCCAGTGTGAAGTTGGTGAAGTGGACTAGAGACTCTCCAGAGTGACACCTGAAGTTCTCAAGTGGATTTTAATGCCGAGTTTGGCTGAATATGGATCACTAAGCTTGTAAGTGGGGTGGAAGGGGTAAGTTTCATAACATATAATCAAATGTTTATTGTGCTTGTAGTACTTGTAAGAAAGTAGAGGAGGATTTCCTTCCTAACCTAAAATATGCTCCAATTAGAATAATTACTAAATGGCTGATTTAGGTGATGATGATGATAGTTTGATAAAGATGGTGATGATAAAATACTGGAGTAAAAGTAAGTTTACAGTTGTGAGTACATGAAACAGAGTTCATTCTTATATTATTATTTATTAATTATTGTATTACTTTCTGTATGGACAACTGTAAACCTACCTTTGCCCCACTCTGTATTTTAAATTTAAATGTAAAAACAAATGCAACAAAAGGAATAAGTTTAAGTAATTTGTCAATGTTAGGCATTATACAGTTTTATGTCTTGTCTAGAGTAGAAGAGGCACACTGTAAGTTTTTTTAATTGAAATGAATACCCAAGTTTGCAAATGAATAGCATCAAACTAGCTATTTCTGATGAATTTCCATCTTTTAAAAAATGTTTACCACTCAGCACCCATTCTTAGTAACAGCAATTACACTTTCCTTTGTGGAATTATCTAATCCCTGTAAAAAATAGTTTTGATTGCCAGTCATGATGTTCCTCTGCACAGGATCTTACATGCAGTCCCAGCTTCAAAGACTAGAAATAAAGACACCTAAAATTGCTTTAAAATTGCTTTCACTGCAGTCTACTACTGGACCAGCAAAAACGCAGTGCAACTGTCATCTGAAAGATCAGAGAGGTCATTGAATGGACCATATTCCGTTTCTTACTGCTTCTTCACTTTATTCACAGTTTTGATCACATATCACCATGTTCACCTTCTTTTGAGCGAGGAGTGAACATTTGGTCCTGGTTAGATCAGTGTAATTTTCTCCTCCTAGAATTTAAATATGAACTAAAAAAAACTGCTTCATTCTAGAGCTGAAAGTCTGGTGTCCTGAAGAAACTACCTTTTTGGTTCTCTTACTTATATCTTTCTATTCTGTGTACCAGTTTATATTCTTCATATTCTTATAATAAATATTGGGGGATTTTCTCTTTTATATTTTTGTTGTTGATGAAAAGCACTAAACCACAATCCCTTTAATCCCGTATACCAGGCCACCATTAATTTTATTTTTATTCCAAAACAGGAACAAGATAATTTATTTAAATATAAAATATCTCTGAGGAAATATACTACCTTGAGGTTTCAATTGACCATTCTTTACATTACCTCATAATTTCTCTGAACCAGTAATTACTTTGTTAAAAATAATAATTCACATTTCACAAATTTTAGTAATAACTTGCATTTTATTGTCCCTTTCCAAACTGAATAAAATTATATCACTTTTCTGAAATTCAACTTACTTAATATATTTACAAAACTTGGGCCAGACTCCTTGCCATAAAGGGACAGATCAGAATTTTTGTACATAACAATGGACTCTGGTCACTAACAATATTCCATTTCCACATTCATATTTAAAAATGTCACCTATAGATTTTAAGATGCCACATTTATAAAGGCAGATCTGCAGATGTATTATTTCTTTTTATGTCAATAGACAATTCCTCCATTCATTTTGCACTTTAGTTTTGTCACCTGATTATGAATAATGGTAAGTATGACTTAATTTTATTTTAATTTACTTTGTGGTAACTATACTTATTCAACATAATTTGTAATTGGCTAACACATAGAAAAATGCCAAGCACCACACAATAGACGATGTAAAATTTGCTTGAATGAAGGAATAAATAAATTAATAAAACCACAAATTTGCCTTTGTATTAAGGTAACAAATAAAAATCATTTAATTGATAAATCAAAAGTAAGTTCATAGAATGAAAGCAAGTACAGTTAAAAAAAACTAACATATGTTCTTCTAAAAATAAAAAAAGTAAGTCCATATATTAAAAGACCACAATTTAAGAATAAGATTGCAAAAAATACCAATTTAAATATATGGTTTAAACACATGTATTTATTTTCAATAAAAATAATGACAAGTTTGAGATCAAATTTGTTATAAATATGACCATAAGCTCATAAAATATAACTGTTCTTGGATACAATTTTAATTAAAAAATCAAAATTTCCAATTGCTGTGCTTCTGTAGTTTTTTATCGTGCATTTTTTAAATTTTTATATTCTTTGGTTGTTGCTATCACTAGATTCTGGGGCCTTAAAGATAAGAATTATAATTTTGAAATCATGATTTCTTAGTTTTTAGAATGTTGTAATGCAATAAATGGGCACTCAATATATAGTTGCAGATTGAATTATTTAAGAATTATAAATACCGTTCTATAGTCCTTTCATATTGCAAAGCTGCATTGGTATAATCTTATTTAAAAATATCCTTTGACCATTGTTAATGTGAACTGTAAAAATAGTTATATTCTAAATATAACATATTATGTCTTAAACACATTACATTTATGAATCCCTTTTCATCTCTCTGCCTATGCATCTCAATATCTTTTAGTATTCATACAACTGGGTTGGCATTTCTTCCTGAAGTGTGTACTAAATATTCTTCTTTCATGTTATTTGTTTTCAACTCTTTAGAGAAAAATATTGCACACCCCTGATTAGCTCTGCTAGTCACACTTTCACAACTTTTAAAGTTTATCATTAATTTCAAGTCAATTTCTTATCTCTATAAATTTTATGCCAATGTCATAGATCTGCTTCCTCCCCCAGGTAGTAAATTGCTGAAGCACTTGGTTTTTTTGTTTTTGTTTTTTAAAGATTTTATTTATTTTATTTTTAGAGAGAGAGGAAGGTAGGAACAAAGAGGGAGAGATCAATATGTGGTTGTCTCTTGCGCGCCCCCAACTGGGGACCAGGCTTGCAATCCAGGCATGTGCCCTGACTGGGCATCAAACTGGCGATCCTTCGGTTTACAAGCTGACATTCAATTCACTGAGCCACAACAGTCAGGGTGCACTTTTTTTTTTTTTTTTTTTAATGTAGATTTTATTAACATTCAGTTACAACAAGATTAGTATATCAGGAGATGAGTGCCATTGTAAAAGGATTTGCTACACTCAGATTCCAAGGGAAGGGAGCACCCTACACCCTGGGAGGCCACACAAAGCAGCACCAGGTTTAGCAGGAGGCAGAAGAATCAAGGGGAAAGTTGGGCAAGAAACTTTGTTGTGGTGTCCGTGGGGAGGAATGGCAGGGATAGGTAAGCAGATGTAGGACTGGCTAGCTCAATTAATATCGGAATGCTCTGAGGCATAGGGGACATTCCTAGTTCTCTGGTACCTGGCTCTGGACTGATTGGGGCAGAGAAAGAGCAGCCCTGCGTGTGGGAGCTCTAAAGTGTACGCGGTTGGGGTGTTGGCCCTGAATTGGTTGGTGTGCAGAAGTCAGACTCACAGGCGAGTCTTTTACTCTGTAACCCTGGGAGTGGCAGTCCCTCGATTGTCAGCTAGGCCCAAAATGTCAGAGCATGAAAACTAGACAAAAAAGATATGCTTAATACACCCTGTCATCATTATTCTTAAAATATAAAAGTTTTTATTCATTGTTTTGTTTCACTGCATCATTATATATTAATTTCAGTACTTACCTGAGTGGCATTAGGCAGGCTTTTCCTATTAGAAATTTGTTGACTTGTACCTAGGAGATTATACCAGTTTAAAGAGTAAGTGAGCCTGCTTTTTACTATTGATTCTCTCCGGCTGCCAATCATCAGCATGCACATCTGCTTGTAGCTCCCCAGATACATTTTGGACCCTACATAGTAATTTGTATGGAATAGTATAAAATCATCTCATTGGAATTTAGGAATAACAAATTCCATATTATTTTCAACAATGTGAGATTGTTTATTTTGGTTTGCTATATATGTACTAGATGACAGCTTATTTTAATGGCTTATTTAAATTTACTTTTGAATTTAAATAAGCCATTTGTTGTTTTTGGTTAATTTGCATGTCTTAAATTACGTTTGCATTTTAGAATATTTTCAAATATATATTTAAAATTTTTGTTTTTTCTCCAGTTATTTTTGGTCCCTGTTTATTCTTTCTTTTAGAAAATATTTTATTTATTTATTATTAGAGAGAGGGGAAGGAAGGGAGAAATATTGATGTGTGAGAGAAACTTCACAACCCAGGCATGCGCCCTGGCCAGAAGCCAGCAGGCGACTTTGCCTTGTGGGTCAACACCCAATCCACTGAGCCACCAGTCAAGGCCCTTCCTTCCTTCCTTCCTTTTTCTTTCTTTCTTTCTTTCTTTCTTTCTTTCTTTCTTTCTTTCTTTCTTTCTTTCTTTCTTTCTTTCTTTCTTTCTTTCTTTCTTTCTTTCTTTTGTTTGTATTGTTATTTAAGAAAGCGAGACCTTCATTTTTCAATTTTTTGCAAACATTTCCCTTGGTATGCTAGGTATTTTCTTTGTTAATAACATTTTTATATAATACTTTTTATACATTATTTTTTATAAAAATCTTATAGATTGTGATTCATCAGCCTGTTATTTTATGGCCTTCTGGTTTTAAGCCCATCTTACAAAGGTCATCTATATTTCAAATTTTAAACTTATTTAAGCAAACTTTCTTATAATAGTTAATATTTTTCTGTTATATTTTCAACATAAACATTTTGGCCACCTGAAATTTATATTGCTATTTAAATGTCATCTTAATCATCTAGTAAAACCTAGTATATATCTTTTGGACTATTTATAATTTCTTCATTTTCTCTCTACTGACAAACTGGTTTTGGCAGTAGTAATAAATGTTTTAATAACTGGTAACTAGTCAGTCCTTTTTTACTCTGTTATCTTCCTTTATCTTGACTCTGTCTTGTTTCTTCTTACATGCTTAATTTCCAGATAAAGTTCAGTATAATTTTGTAAATTTCCAAGGAAAAATGAGGAGGCTACTTAAATTGAGATTAAATCCAAAATATTAATGTTTTTGGGAAAGTTGATACTCTTAAAAATTTTTTTTAACCCATAAACATTGCTTAAATATAGCTTTTCAACTCTTGATGGGAAATGCTAAGATGTGCCCCACCAATGACCTCCATCTTCTGGTATTTACACACTTTTGTAATTCCCTCTCCTTTCATGTAGGTGGGACCTATGACTTGCTTCTAATTAATAGCATATTTCACAAGTGGTGAAATGACTTTTTCATTATTCTGCTTCATAAAATTATAATTTCTATCTTGCTAGACGGTCCTGTCTCTTGCTGGCTTTGATAAAACAAATTATATGGAACAATAGGTAGAGACCCATATGCAAGGAATTGATGTTGACCTCTGGCTAACAAAAAGGAACAGAATCCTTTAGTTCAACAGCCCAAAAGGAATTGAATTCTGTCAAAATGAAAGGATCCTCAAAAAGATCATCTCCTCCTCAGTCAAGCCTTGAGATGAAACTGAAAGCCTTAAAGAAACATTATTTACCTAAAATATGTGATATACTGATGAATTCAATAAACTAATACTTCCAGTTTTTTATATTTACATTTTTCAGTTAAACTAGTAATTTTTACTCATTGTTCTATCTTTCTTAGATTTGGTATCAATAGTAGACTGGTTAATTTACAAAATAAATGGCAAAATTTTATTCCTTTCTTATATTATATATCATTTACTCTATTACAACTTGAAAAAATTCACACAATCTTTTCATAGAAACACCATCAGAAACAAATGCAATAAATTGTGTAAAACTTTTTAATTAGAGCTCGGAGTGTTAGACATTCAGTAAATGCTAGTTTTACTAATGCTATCACTCCAACAGTTTTACCAATTTCTTCTTTGGTATTTAAATATTGAAATTTTCCATTATTTAAAAAGTCTATACTTTATATTTTATCTACTACTTCAATATTTTTGCATGAGTTTCACAAAGTACTCTTTGACTCTGTTTATTGTACCTTTCTTGTGACTTCTCTCATTTTTATTTCAGTGCATATGTGTTTCTTCCTGATTTCCTGTTTTAGAATATATTGTTTTTATATAATATTGTGTCTTGTATATATTTATCATTCCACTCATTCTTTATTGCCTAAATCCACTTTCTTCTGCTTTATATTGTGTCTAAATTCTTAGGGTAGATGATTAATTCAACTTTATTCTATCTTTAGCATTGAAACAGGTTAAAGCTGATATTTTGTCTCAGAACAGATCTGAATATCCATAAATTCAGATATGTAATTTTATATAAAACATTTTTTAGATATTTAGAAACTTTGGTTGTGATTTTCATTTTTCTCACTGACATTTTCCATTGATTTTTATAGTGTTTTTTCTCCTTTATTATTTTTACTACATTTTTTATAGCAGTCAAAATATGTGACCTGTATTATTTGGTACTTATTGAACTTTTATTGAGATTTTCTTTGCATATTAATATACAGCCAAAATTTTTAAATGTTCTCTGATAGTTTGTAGGGAGTTTTGTCTTTTCAGGACATGGAATTCAATATATTTTGTAAACCTGCACTATTGGGTAAACCTCATTGATTCTTCAACATCTTACTTTCAGACACATTCTCTAACACAAATTGATACAAGAAAGATATTTTTCCATTTCTGTGGACTTCATTTTTGTATTTCCTGTGTAACAATAATTTAATTTTTAAGGATTCACGGGATTTTAATCCACATTTTGGATTTCACATTTGTCATTTTAGAGTAATCTTTATTGGTATAATTTAATAAATTTACCTTATGTAAAAATGTTCTTGATGTTAATACCTTGAATTAGGTTTTATTTTTTAATACTTGTCCAGCAATTTTTACACATCTTCTACTGGCCTTTACATCAGTATAGTTTCAAACCTGAGTCAAAAACCGGAGTGGTGAAGAATGTCTAAGTAACCAAGTCCACAGGCCCTTTAATAATTGAGGCCAACATGTTCTGAAGCTATTGTCTCGATGTTCCAAGCATGGCAGTTCTTATGGCTATTACATTAAAGAGACAATTATGTATCTCCCCATGGTATAATTCTATCAGGACAAGTACTTATGGGAATGGGAAGCACATTGTAGTAGTGAGATCAGCATTATTTTAAGCACTAAAATGCAACTTACTAAGGCTAATTAACCCAAGTAATAACGTTCAAAGAACATCCTTAGGTTTGTGTTTAGCAAATGTTATCAATGTCTTTGGCTATATAACATATTGTGTAGACTGTCAAACAGAAATATATAAAAAGTGAATGTCTCAGAAGATAGAAGTTAAAGACATCATATTTAGACACATTATGTCTTGCATTAATATCTTATTAGACTTCTGGCCCTTTGATGTAGTGTG
Source organism: Furipterus horrens (assembly GCF_987537825.1). NCBI lineage: Eukaryota > Metazoa > Chordata > Mammalia > Chiroptera > Furipteridae > Furipterus > Furipterus horrens. Next base: position 17,446,833 of record NW_028327177.1, on the reverse strand, counting down.
GTTAAATGCAAGAGTCCCTAATCAAATCAGTTGTTTCTTAAACATATTAAAGAAATAAATAGACTTCTACTTTCTTCTCTCCTTTTTATTCAAACTTTGCAGAAGTGTAAGGTTGCTAGGGTCATAGATAAACCTGGGATGGAAATCACTTTTATGATCAAGAGCTAATGGTGATTTTATTCCTGCTATACTTACAGGCCCATAAAAGCAGTAACCAGGTATCCAGTCATCCTTTCTCCTGTATTCTCACGCTCCTGTCTGCCAGAGCCTGTGCTAGGTGTGTTATAGGTTGGTCACTGTCATCTGTAGGTATTTTTCACTTTAACTGAATACATGTAAAAATGAGCTTGATTACTACCACCCCCATTCTAAATTAAAAGCTTGTTACACCTGAATAGTGAGATGTCCTATGAATCTGGTTACTAAGGTAAAAGAAGAAAAAGTGTAGTCAGTGACATTTGTGTGCTTACCCATGTTGGGACCTGTATTAGGTGCTGAAGATACACTCAGAGACAAAGCAGTCAACATGCTTTATTTTCATTAATTGTTATTTTTTATTTTTATTTTTGAAGGGAAGCTCTCTCTAATGTTTGAGCCACTCTATTCAAGAATAGAATTTGTAATGCAGTGATTAAGGGTGCTGACATCCTTACAATCCCCACAATCGAAAATCTGTGTGTAACTGTTGACTTCCCAAACTTAACTGCTAATAACCTACTGAAGACCAGAGCCTTACCAATAACAAAAACAATCAACACATATTTTGTGTGTTATTAGTATCACATACTGTACTCTTACAATAAAACAAGTTAGAGAAAAAAAGTTGTTATAAGAACATTTTAAAGAAGAGAGCATACATTTACAATAATGTATATATTTATTGAAAAATCCACATATAAGTGGACTATTTGAAAATAATGTGTGATATTAAATATCATTATATAAATGTGAAATTAATATCCTGCACAAAATAATGTAGATATAATAGATGTTTTTGTAAACCACATGAAAAATATTCAGACATCTGAAGGTTCTTGAATATAAATTTTATCAATAGCAATATAATATATTGACTTTCTAAGTGTTTTATTTCAAGATTGAGTGGTCCTTTACAGATGGACGCATAGAAAATCTTAATAGAGAATATTTATTATTATATTATTTATTGGACCTAATGCAATTGTGATGTGCTACTTTATTTTTCACTCCATAAGAGGCACCTGACCATAAGATGTACCTAGATTCAGAGGAGGAAAACAAGAAAAGAAATAGTCTGAACCAAATAGTGTACTAAAATATTTAATAAAATAAAACAGAATAATATTTCAACCATGTAAAGTAAACAACAGTCAATAGTGGTATTAAAAACCATCATCACTGTCATTAACAAATGAGGAGAGAATTTAAGGTTCAAGTGCTCTTCTAGTTTTCTGGGAACCCCAGGTCAGGTAATACACATCATGGTCTGTGATGAAATATTTGCTCCATAAGATGCACGGACATTTCCCCCCAGTTTTTTTTGGGGGGGAGTGCAGCTTATGGAGTGAAAAATATGGTAATCAGAAATTAAACTATAGAAATTTAACAGTGTAGACAAATGAGTCTGGTTATTCATATAGCAAATGTGAACATTTTAATTTCATAGCCAATGGACTAGCAAGTCATCATCTTGTACTGTGTTCCTAAATGTTTTCTTTTTTCATTTTTCCTCCTTTGGTGAAACTGAACCATCAAGTTACTAAAGAAATATATAAAAGCTTAAACTAGTGTGTTATTCTTCTGATAGATAGAATACCTTCTTACTGACAATGTTTGCCTTTGTTTTATATTACATTTAGAATTCAGTGATTCAATGTTCACTATTTTTGTCTCCTTCATCAACCATGGTTATAAAAATACTGAAGTAAAATGAGCTCTTTTTCTTAGTAAGAAGTTAAAAAAATTATGTGCCAAAGAAACTCTGAATCTTGATCCCTAACAAAGAAATTATACTTGTTCTTTAAGTTGATAGAATTACTTAAGTAATGTAGAAAATAATAGACAAACACACACATAAATCTAAGTCATTTGTATTATTAGCAATGTATCATTTATTGAGCAACTATCACTGCCTTTATTGCTAAGTGATAATATAAATAAAAATAGTCATAGCTCTGAAATTGTTCTAATCTATCCTAATGGATTTATCTATCTCCTCCACTCTCCAAAGAACAAATGGACAATAAAACCTAGGTCTTTCACCTCTCTAAAAATAACAATAGTAATAACAAAACTTGTAAACACTATGTTATTTGCACATGTTTAAACACTTAATAAACAATAAGTCACTTAATATTCAGAACAGTCATATGAGGTAGGCTATGTTATATAACCTGACTTCAATCCTAGTGTATGGATTTAAAGTCCATGCTCTTAACTATAATATTATGCAATATCCAACAGCATATAATAGCCAGCTAACATATGTTTTATTTAAATGAGTTATAAAACTGAATACTTAAAATATGGGACTTAATTAATACATAAATTAATGCAAAAACATGGAATCTCTCTTCTCTGGGGTGTCACAATGTAGACTTCGGAATCTATGTACATACATACTTGAGTATATGTGTATTTCTTTAGTGTTGCATTTTTCCACCTTTTCTGTTTTCCAACCTGACTTTTGTATTGGTTTTTTTTTTTTTTTCTGTGCACAGTTGAGGGTATATTTCTAAGACTGATTATGTATGTCTTTTGAGGCATTTACCTCTATAGGGAGAAATTTATTAGTTTTTCAAAGAGGCCCTTGTTGGGTTGTAAGCCTGCAGCAATAGTATTTAAGCCTACGAGTCTTTTCAGTATAAAAGGATATCCTTTGTCTGGATGCTACACTGCAGTAGTACTTTTTAGATAATGAAAGTGAGAGAATTTAAAACTTCTATGAAAATATAAATACAATGTATTTAAATGTTTGTGAGTTGGTTTTTAAACTTAATACATTATCATTACATATAGAATGGTGTTTTTTACTGGGAGGTTTATGTTTTCTTTCAAAGATTGTACAACACATTACCAAACATCTAAATCTAGATATAATGTATATCATGTCTTTTAGGTTATCACATTCTATACATATTTATTGATGTCTATACTTCTAGTTTTTACTTACTGTGGAATCTTTGTCTTATTTTTCCTTTTTCTTTTCAGGAAGGATTTTATCAATGTGATATATTATTTTGTATTCATAATGAATTTAGTTATTGCTATATTTACTCAAATATAGATGCCCTGAACCTCTAGTTGAAAGGCATATGTAATAGGGTGGAGATTATATATTTACATACATGTAAAACCATCCAAACTGAACCACTTTTTAGAATCAAAAGAATCAATTATTAAGCAAATACAACAAGTATAAACTAGGGCTGTCCTGAGTATACTGGGACATATAGGCACCCTATAAATAAGTGCTCCTTCCAATTGTAGTTGAGGTTAGCTGCCACAGAGGAAAGAAGAAGAATTCACAGCTGTCTCCCTTTCCTAGTGTTAAGAGCTGCTGATATCAAGATATGGAAGTGTTTTTTTTTATATACATTCCACATAAAAGTCTAATAAATAATTAGTAAAATTATTAATAGTGTATTCTGTTATTTTCACCTATTATTTAATATTCTTTTTACAAATTCTTAGTCTATAAGAAATGCAAATTTAAAGGTTATAAACTATGCTAGAGGTATTTCACTTAACCAATCAATTAAGTTGAATATTAAATTATTTAAAGGCTTTAGCATTATTTAGTAGCACACTATTGAACATCTTGGCTTCTCATCTTTACCTTTAATATAAATTTACAAATAGAAAAACACTCAATTTTGAGATCTATTATGATTTTACATTTGTATATAATAGTGATACATTTCCTTCCCTACTTTTCACTTTATTTGTGATTTCATTCTATTATGCCTGACTAAATGTATCAGACATTTGTTTACATTTTTAAAATAAAAGTACTTCACTACCAAAAGAAGATATTTGTAGTATCAATCTGTATTTGCCAAAAAAAAAAAAAAATAGATAGATGTTAAGTAATGGCATCTTAGTCAAAATATCTCAAGGAATATTTGCCTTTCCCTAATTCAAAGCAAATTGTATTCCACAAATTATCTCCTATAGTAACTTCTTTTCCTATTAGTAAAATTTTGCATATTGGGTCTTTTTGAGTTCTCACTCCTCTTGATGTTTCCTGGTGATTCTTCTATGGGAGAATTAATTTTTCCTCACTGATTTTAGAGAAAATGGTAACCTCCACAATAGCGTTTGCTAAAAATAGGTTTTGTATGTGATAGAACTTACGGGATCCATAAAACTTGCCAAGAAAGAAGTTAAATGAGCTTCTCCACTTTAGTAGTTCAGTGTTTTAACATTATCCAATCTCATCTCAACAAATCTGCAGACACAAACTTTCTGAGCTGGCTCCTCACACAGTAGAGACCCATATTGATACCAGTAGATGGAGGTTATAAGTTAATTTTCAGTGACAATCTCATAAATTTGAACCAAATATATTTGAAGAACACATTAAAATATTAGATCCGTTATATTTTTTACATATGGTTTCAGAACTGCATTTTACCTAACAACCAAGTATATTTCAACTATAAAAATAGCTATGCTAGTTTATTTTTTACTATTATACTTCCTCTGTTATATTAGGCATATATATTTGTTTTATCCTTTCAATATTTTTCTTGAAATTGTAAAATAAATTATGTCCTCTTGCTTCTGTAATGTTTCATTTAGAAGGTTACAATTACATAAACACAATAGTCAGAGGAGTTCAACTTAGAAGTCAACAATAGCTTTCTCTTAAAAATTCCATGGATACAAATGGAGGTATAAAAAAATAACATTTACACAGAAAAGGAAATATTAACTTTTTCTCACAATTTGAAAGCTATTGTGATAGCTTTGTTTTTAACATAAAGATAATTTATATCTAAAAGTTGAGAAAAAGATGTTTTAAAGAGAACACACTTAAAACCATGTCTCATATGTTACCATAACATGGAATGTTATTCTTATGGGCTTAAAAGTTTAGTTTTCAAAAGACTTAGAGAATTCATTCTTAAGCAGAGGCTGTCATGCAGTTAAACCAAGAATTTAAAAGGATTTTGATAAGGTTTCCTTTGGATTACACTGAAGTCAGCTCAGCGATCGTTGTGGCATAGTAAAATTAGAAATTTTGATTCTGTGTACGTATACCAATACCAGAATAAATATAGTGTAAATCAAAATGATAACTGCTTCATCCTATTTCAAATTTTTACTCTTTAAAATTGTGTCAATGATACCTTTGTACTCCCAAGATATCCATGAGTATCAAATATCAATAACCAGTGGAGGTTAAACAGCAAATTATCTCATTTTGTTTTTCCAGCTACCTAAGTTCTCACAATTGCTTATTACTTACTGACTGATTTACCTTGACCTTAGGCTTCTCTGCTCCCCACTGAGTCCTGAACGTTGCCTTACCCCTTCACTTAAATAAGCAATAAAGTATATGATATTCCTCTCCTTCCAAGAATTGGCTGACGGCATATAAACATTTCTTATAAGACACCAAGACATCCTTTCTGCCCACCGCTACAAGCAGTTCCCTCCACAACACAATTTCTGCTAGCCCGCCGTACCTCTTCCTGTAATAAAAAAAAAAAAAAAAAAAAAAAAAAAGACATTTTCTGTTTAAGTTGGAGATACTTTCCAATCTTGTGGTCAGAGTATATTTCTTTTTTATTTTAACGATAATCTTTTCAAAAGAGGTTTCACCTTACCTCAGTCCAGGTTCCTGTTTACTGGACATACCCAGTGTGGTTGTTATCTTTATCCTCATATTTTATGATAATTAGAAACTGCTTCTAAAAGAGATACACTAATTTAGCAAAGATGACACATATCATAATGTTGACACTAGAATTTTAATGTGAGTCTGTATTGTGTGCACAGTTCTCACTTATTACAGAGCTTCATATTACATGCCTTCACATGTAATAATATTTATTAGAAAGATCTGTACATTTTAAAACACTAGGCAGAGTTTTCTTTTAAAATTCTAATCTGTTTACCTCCCTTCTTCAGTTGCGGAAATGGAACTTGGCAAGTCACCCCCAACGGGAATTACTAGGCGTATATATTCTTTTGGCTCTTGGCTACATGCTCCTCCTCAGGATCAAGCAATCGAGACCATGGTCCTGGCACTGCGTGCACCAATAATGTCTCTGGCACACGCCTGGCCGACGCCTGATGCCTCAGCCTCGGCTGGTGGGCTGGTTTGGATCTAGCTCTCCTGCCATCTCATTTCCCAGAGTGTTGAGTGCATTCTGATCATCACATCCCAGGAACTGATTAAAATTTACAGGGGACTCTAAGAGATATAATTCTTAAACCTAAATGAGTGAATCTGTGAATGCCACTCTCACTAAATGAAAATTCAGAAATATTAGCGAGGGGGATTTCTTGGGAATGCAGGTCTTCAAATTGTGCTGTTTTTATTATACTACAAAGGAACTGTGTGTACATTTATGATATATGAATATATGATAAAATTTTATGATATATACCAAAATATCTATAATATTTCCAGAAACATTTATCCCCAAACCCCATCACTTTGCATTTTCATTCTAGAGTAAGTGAATTAGTGCTGCCCAGTTTTTTAGCTTATATTAAAATCAAGGTGAATTTCCTAACTTGCAACTTCTTCATGTACTTTTAGAGTAATTTACAATAATCAGTTTTTGATTATGATTTAATGTATTCCCCACAAAGAGTTAGAATAAGTCGTAAAAACTTCTGTAGAACAATTCAAAATATGCTAGGTGATAAAATTGTTTATAAGGTCCATACCATAGAATTGTTATAAGTGCAGTTTCCATGGTGTAACCCATATAATTTTTGTTTCAAATTTCTTTAGAATAAATAGTAGGTTTGGGAAAAAAAGAAAGAAACTGCATCCTGACAACAAAATAGAAACAATTCTGGGAGTCTAAGTTTTAGTTGTTAACTATGATTATCGTGCCTTGTCACAAATAATAAGTGAAGTGAAGGTCTGCTTTTACTCTGAGGAAAAGAAGGAATCATTGATTCCTGGCTATGTTCAAAGATTAACAATGGGAAATTATTTGATTTGGTAATGCAGAAAAGCTATCAAGCTTAAGCTTATATTCAAGTTGAAATCTAAAGCTGAATCCTGTGCTCAGATAGATGCCATTGATTGTGACACCCCTGCCCCCTTTTTTTTGAAATATATTTTGATGTCTTGTAGAATGTATGCATGGTTGATCAACTATGGAATTACAAAGTATCTTCAGTAAAGTGGTGCCAAAATTAATATAAACAACTGGCGTACAAAAAAACAAGTTGGAAGAAGAGAAACAGGGTAAAAGAGGGAAACAAAATGTTCAATGATGGAAGCTCAGCTAATTAATAACTTTTTTGATTGATTTTATGTTCTGTTTAAACAGACTATTTTACTTATGCTAATATTGGGATAAACTTGTGGAAATTTTATGCTGAAAATAGATAAATATTAAATAAATAAAAATAAAATGTTATTAAAACAAAATAATAACTATATACCTATATATCAATATATTTTATTTACATACTTTATTTTTGATGCTGTTACAGTTGTCTTAATTTTTCCCTCTTTGTCCTCCTCTACCTAGCCCTCCCCCAACTCACACAGTCAATCTTAATATATTTTATTTTATGAGTAAAAGGTAATATAGATATATTGTTGACAATCTAGGTTTGATCAAAGTATTATAGAAAATCATTTTTTAATTTTGTGGTTATATATTGAATAGCCCTGGCTGGTTTGGCTCAGTGGATTGAGCGTCGGCCTGCGAGCTAAGTGTCGCTGGTTCGATCTTCCAGTCAGGGCACATCAGAGAAGGAAAACTCTGATTCCAAAAAACCTCCGCTGCCTTGCGGCATACCTCTTCAGGGGAAAGGCTAAGGGAGTAAACCCCGACAGAAAATCCGGAGCCGGAGTCCCTAAGGCGGTTTGACGTTGTAGTCAACACCGGCAACTCCTGCGGCGCACCTGAAGCCAAGCTGTATTGACTCCGTCTTTCCCTTGGACCCTTCAGCTGCGAAGAGAGGGGGGGTCTGCTGCATGGGCAACAGCAGACCCTCCATATCACCCTGCCCAGGCTCTGTAGCTTCAGCGTCATCGCAAGATGTCGATTCAACACGGGAGGAGACAGATACCGTGTCACTCCCGAGTCGGACTGCACAGCCATTCTCGGCGGTGCAGATAGACTCTTAAGAAGCTACACCATCGTCTCTCGAGACCGGCGGCTGCCGACGACGACGATATTGAATATTAAAAATTAATATTTATTGTAATTTTATTTCTGATTTTCCTTTCCTATTTTCAATATCTCTACTTTTCATAATTCCCTCTTCTCTTCACCTACCCAGTTTGGAAGCTATATGTGATTCTCAAGTCAGAAAATATTTATAAAATCATCAAATTTTACTCTCTAAGAAGAACTCGAGTAAGATTTTTTACAGTAACCTCATATTTACAAAACAATTTGTATCCAGTCATTTTTTGAATAACACAAACATTGTGCAGCCAAATGTTAACTCATTTCCTGTTTGTGTTAATATTTGTAACATGCAGTTTTCCTGAACAGGTGTAAATGTTTTTTCTTGGAATTATTTGTTATCTTCAAGTTTTCTAGCTCAGGTTTTCTTTGGAACTCCTATTTTAAGTGAGGGATACTTACTTACACATTTTGGAACAAATGCAAGAGGCAACAGATGACCACTTAGTTGTCCAGGGTCACATACTTCACAGCATTATCAAATTAAAAAAACTACAAAACCCAGTGTTTATGTAAAGGTAGGTTTTATGTTAAAAAATAAATCTTTTTTAATTGTTGTAACTTATTCATTTTCATGCCGTTAATTGAAGAAGGCAATGGACAAATTAGATTTGAGATTGATGGAGAACACATAGGTTGATCTGTCCAGGCAGTGGTTAAAAACACTAGCTTGCAGTTTAGAAAAATTTCTCTAATAAATGTTAAAGTTAAGAATTGCATATTTGTTCAATAAGGCTTTATTAAATGTTTACCAGCCTTGTATAAGCTAGGGATAAAGTTGCATTGAGGTGTGAAAGGATTATCTGATCCATTGAATTGAAACTGATAAATATACAAATGAAAATAAACAATAAGAAAATCTAAAATAATTAAAATTATATTATTAAAATAAAGTAGGTAACTTTTTTAAAACTGACTGGGCAGGTAGGGTCTTTAGGCTAAATGGTCAAACACTCTTTCTGAGGAAGTAACACTTAATAAGGGATTCTAACCATCTGAAGAACTGTGGAAACATTAGTAAGATAAAGAAAGCAGTATGGTAAAAGGTAGATAATTCAGGTGAGCCTGGCCTTATCACTTGAACATTTTCAATCTGAGTATAGAGGTCAGAGATTAAGGAAGTTTGATATTAAAGAAAGAGAAGGATTCAATGCACCCTGCTGCCTTTGAAGATGGATAAGGTCTTGTGGAAAGAGATGAGAACAGACTCTAGGAATGAAAGAGGGGTCCAGCCAATATGGAAAGCATCTAAGTGAGAGTATAGCCTGTGGAGGGAGACCTTTGGGTACTGAACAAAGAACCTAGCCACATTGTGATGGATGTCTCACCTATGGAAGTGTGAACTGATAACTGCTATTATATGTGCTGTAGTTTGTTGATAACATAAGACACTCTTACAGATGACTGAAGTACCTGATTCCAACATCTTCCAGGGAAGGAAAGAGGGCCACTCTGGTTGGAGCAAGGAGTGCATGTAAAAGAGATAAGGGGATACGGGGATCCTAAACACAAAGATTCATCTTGATGTAAAGACATGTTAATGGATAACACGGGAAGGATTTTTAACATAATTCCTGTTGAGTTAGATTTTTCAGCTGTTTTAGACTTAAATAGACATGCTGATTTCAAAACTGCAGTTAGTTTTCTTCTTTAACATCAAGGTTTTTTTCTGTACAGCTTATTTTAATGTGACTACTCTAGACTGGATGAGCCTGGATCGAGAGAAGCACTAGTGCTCTCCTATTGGCTGAGAGCAAACCTCCCTCAAGTGGGGAGGTGAGGGGGACAATCTTGGAGACCAGCGACAGGTTCATACTTGTCTAGGCTATTCAGTTACACATGAGACAATGTGGTGAGAGGTTGTGTGCTGCTCTGTATAGTGAATTGTATTCCAAAGTGTGGTTGGAGTTCTTGTCTGTATACAAGGAGTTAGCGGAATTTATTTTTTTATTCACATACGTAGTTGTTTCCTTTCCTTCAGATCATGTCTGCCTCTGCTATTTCTCATCATAAGTGCCTAAACAACCCTGATTCGTTTTGTTCTATCTGTGGCAGTTTCACCATTCCCAGTCAAAGGACAAACATCAGTGCATTTGTCAGGCAAGCCTATTTTGCATATTTTAAAGTAAAACTTGGTGATCAAATAGGTCTTGGACACCTCACAAGGTGTGCAACAGTGTGTCGAGTTTATGGATGTGAACGAAGGGAACACGTGATCAACTGCCATTTGGTATACCTATGGTTTGGCGAAAGCCCAGAGATCATTCAAGTGACTGTTACTTTTGTATAGTGAAAACATCAGGATATAACAAGAAAAATAAATGAAAAATATAGTATCCTACTCTACCATCAGCTATACGCCCAGTGCCTCATTCAGCTGAAATCCCAGTGCCAGTTTTCACTGAACTACCCTCTTCCGAAAAACAGGAGTATGGTAAAGAACTAAGTGACAGCAATGATGAAGATTTTGAAATTGAAGATGACTAAGTTCATAAGGGATTTGATCAACATGAGTTGAATGATTTGACATGAGATTTGGGACTCTTCAAAAAGGCTTCAGAACTCCTAGTTTCAAGACTGCATGAGAAAAACTTGCTTGAAAAAAGAGTGAAAGTATCCTACTTTCAATCAGAAGAAAGTGCATTTCTGCAGTACTTTCATAGTGACGGTGGCTTTGTGTATTGCCATAACATACATGGTTTAATGGAGGAATTGGGAACTCCGATCTAGAATGCAACTGAATGGCGACTGTTCATCGATAGCTCAAAGCAGAGCCTGAAGTGCGTCCCCCTCCACAATGGCAATTTATTTGGTGCAGTCCCAATTGGCCATTCAGTTTGTTTTTGTGAAGAATATGAAGACATAGAGAGAGTCACTGATCTGTTGCAATATCACAAGCACGACTGGATCATGTGTTGATCTTAAAATGGTCTGCTTCCTTCTGGGTCAGCAACGTGGATACACCAAGTATCCCTGTTTTCTGTGTATGTGGAACAGCAGAGCTTGTGAGAAGCACTGGGTGGAGTTAAATTGACCTCTCAGATGTGACCTCAAACCTGGTGATCCAAACATTCTACATAAGCAACTTGTTGACAGAAAAAAACATTATATTCCCACCTCTACACATAAAACTGGGTCTCATGAAGCAATTTGTTAAAGCTTTGCCAACTGAAAGAGACTGTTTCAAATAGCTCATTTTGGCATTTCCTAGCCTGTCATTTGAAAAGAGAAAATACCTTAATATGTATGTTTGGTAGCAGAACTTTACTACTTGTACACAATTTGACTTACAGTAACAATATATAGACTTTACATGAATAAAATAACTCTAAATAGTCTATTCAGGTAATTTTTTCTTTATTTTCCTTTATACGTACATTTTGTATAATTTTTGGGACAAAGGGAAGGTATCCTGAACCTTAAAAAGTTGACATGATAGAGAAAAACTGTGGTCATTTTTGGATTTAGAGGCCAAAATTTAGTCAAAAACAAGTGTCATATCTAACTCATTGAAAATTGTGTTCCCCAGTGTAATATTTTCTTGGAGGTTCTGTAGAGTGATGGAAAAAAGAATAAAAGAACAAGAAATGGTAGAAAATACCATCCTGTTAGGAACACATGGAAAGGGATTATCAATGAAGGAACCTAATTAAAAAAATGGGCAGAGAACTTAAACAGACATGCCTCCCATGAGGATATACAGATGGCCAATAGGCATAATAAAAGATGCTCACTATCCCTGACTATCACGGAAATGCACATGAAGCAGCACTTCATACCTGTCAGAACTGCTATCATCAATAAATCAACAAATAAGTGCTGGCAAGGATGTGGAGAACAGGGAACCCTCATGCACTGTTGGTGAGATTGTAAATTGGTGCAGCCACTTTGGCAAAGCATGGAGGTTCCTCAGAAGATTGAAAGTAGAACTACCAAATAGAACACACTTAACCCATGGCCTGATCCACAGTGTTTGCATAATAATCTCGGTTATAGTAATTGTATACTCTAGCTAACTTCCAAACATTTTTAAGCCTCAAAACTCTATCTTCAAGTGAAGGGGGTTAGGTGTCTGATAGGCAAAACTAATAAACTTTAAGTTACTCTTGTCTACAGGATGTGGTTCAAGGCAGGATTCTGGCATTACATAGTATCTTATTTCTTCCTTAGATGACCCAACAATGATCCAAAGATAAAAAGCAGAAAATCATTGCTCTGAAAAAATGGACAACTAGCAAGTAATTTTTTAAAATGAGATAGTAAAAATATTAACCCCAAGCCAATATCAGTACTTCAAATCCATTACTATAATGCAGTGAATTATTGCCAATATTTTCTATTTTAATCCAACTCTTTCCTCCATGGTCTGAAGATAAACACGGTAATACTTTCAAAATTGAATGCAAGATTTCAACAAACCTATCAAAATTACTTCTAGCTTTTATTTTACTTTATTTTTAATTGAAATTATTCAGGTGGCATTGGTTAATAAAATTATATAGGTTTTGAGTGCCCAATTACATAATATATGATTTGTATATTGTATTGTGTGTTCACCACCAAAGGTCAAGTATCTTTCCATGACCATTTCTTCCCCGTTTACCCTCTTCTGCTTCCATACACCCTCCTTCCCCTCTGGTAATCACCATGCACTGCACTGGTATCTGTGTCTATGAGATTTTTTTGTTTTGTTTTGTTTTTTGCTTAATCCCTTCACCTTTTTCACCCAATCCCCTAAACCCCCTTCTCTCTTTCACCTGTCAGTCAGTTATCTGAATCAACGAATGCTCCTATTTAGTTTGTTAGTTGATTTTGTTCATTAAGTTTCATGAATAAGTGATCCTGTCTTTCTCTCACTGGCTTATTCCACTTCACAGTGTATTCTCCAGGTCTATCCATGTTGTCATAAAAGGTAAGATTTCCTCCTTCTTTATGACCTAGTAGTATTATGCTGTGTAAAGGTACCAGAGCTCTTTTATCCACTCATCTACTGGTGGGCACTTGGGCTTCTTTCAAATCTTGGCTACTGTAAATAATTCTGAAATGAACATAGAGTTGATAAATTCTTTGAAATTAGGATTTTGGGTTTCTTTTGATGTATTTCCAGAAGTGGAATAACTGGGTCATAAGGCAGTTCCATTTTTAATATTTTGAGGTGACTTCATACTGCTTTCCACACTGATTGCACCAATCTGCATTCCATACTACCCAAAGCAGTTTATAGATTCAATACAATTCCTATCAATATACTAATGGCTTATTTCACAGAACTAGATCAAATATTCCAAAAACTTATATGACACAAAAAATATCATGAATAGTCACAGCAATCCTGAGAAAGATGAACAAAGTTGGAGGACTCGCACTACCTGATAGCAAACTATACTACAAGGCCATAGTAATCAAAGCAACATGGTACTGGCATAAAAACAGACATATAAATCAATGGAACAGAATAGAAAACCCCCCAAATACACCCATGCTTTTATGGTCAATTAATGTTTGACAAAGTAGGCAAGAACATACAATGGAGTAAAGATAGCCCATTCAATAAATAATATTGTGAAAATTAGATATGTTCCCCAAGTTAAAACTAGGTCATCTTATACCATACACAAGAATAAACTCAAAATAGATTAAAGACTTAACTGTTAGACTTGAAACTATAAAAATCCCAGAAGAAAACATAGTCAGTAAAATATCAGACATTTCTTATGGCAATATTATTTTCTAATATACCTTCTTGGATAAGAGAAGCAAAAGAAAAAAAAAATAAAGAAGTGGGACTACATCAAACTAAAAAGGTTTTGTACAACAAAAGGAAACCATCAACAAATGAAAAGACACCTCACTGAATGGGAGAGCATATTCGCCAATGGTACCTCTGAAAAAGGGTTAATACCCAAAATATATGAAGGACTGCTTTGAAAGTAGCAAATTATCAGCTCCCTGGACTCAGATCCATAGCATAATTCTAGGTTAGCTACAGGATTGCTAAAAGACCTCTGAATTTGTGTCAGATGTTTCCTTTGGGCTTCTAGGATTGACGTAGATATATACTGTAATGATACAGCCTAGAGCTTTTACAGAAATTGTTTTCTCTTAAATGCAGCATGGAGAAAGATAAAGTGTCTTGAATTCCTATTAGGCTTATACTTTGGTTGTCTTTTATTCTGAGGAGGAAAAAAAAAAAGATTACAGGAAGCTATTTCTGCATGAGCTTTGTCCCACCACATGGTATTTATGAGTGATTAAGTTACTAATTTGGCAAGTCATATTATTTTTTCTATGCTTTTTTTCTCCATTACATTTCCTAGGAACAGCATCATTAACATTGAATTGGCTTTCTTTATGAAGGCTGGAGCTCCCAGAAGCTTTAAAAAATATTTTATAAGCTTTGCAACCCTCTGCTAATTGATGTTTTGCCCTTTTTCTAAGCACTTCTAAATATGTGCATCAAACAAAAGCTAAAATATTTTGAATTTAATATTGAATAATTATGCAAGAGTAACTCCTTAACACTGTTTTTATACATTTATTGAAATAAACTTGCTATATACACTATTTAAAATTTAACAAGGAAGTTACAGTTCATAAGATCCAAAATATAATTGTTTTTATGTATATTGGAAATGAGCTATTATTTCTTTAAATACTTTAACTAAGTAATCAATTAATGTCTATTGCACAGTTTCATATTAACATTGAGATTTGCTGAATGCACATTGGATACAACAATAATGGGTTGAGTAATAAGAATTAAGCCATGAACTTTCCATTTATGAAATTGTGATTTCCACTGTGAGACCAGATGAATGCTTATCAAATGATGGTGCAGTCAATTCAGAATCACCTGAATCATTTAAATTAGGTTAATTTTTTTTAAAACCTGCAAACCATCTGCTTGTTAACTACTTTGATAGACTATATACTTAAGAATCACTTGAAAGTTTTTTAATTCCATATTCTGTATTTTATTTCTGTAACTGTACTTTATTTTATCTGTGAAATAAGTGTAATGAGGTACATGAAATAATTCAAAATATGGAAAAAAGAGAAAAACTCAATAGGCAACTGAGTAGATTTGCCTTATTTTCTTTTCACCATAAATTTCTAAAAATCACACTTATCTTTTCATGTAACAATTACATATACACACTAGGTTTAATATATGTAAAACACATCAAATTGTCTTGAAAAAAAATGGTCATAAGGAGAATAAATATTAAATGAATCCCATAAACACTAAATGTGGACTGTGGCTTTATATGGTAATAAGATAATTACAAATGCAGTTAGTTAGGATGAAAGCATATTGGAACAAAGCTGAGCCCTAATCTAATATTACTGGTGTCCTTATAAAGAGGGAAATTTGGACACAAACACACATGCGCACATATGTGAATATTGGGTTTGTTTTGATATAAGCCGAAGAACTGTGAGAAACTAGAAAACAGTCATGAATAAAGTTCCCCAGTTCCTTTGGAGGGAGCATGACCCTGCCATCATTTTGATTTCAGAGCTTTCACCTCCAGAACTATGACACGTTAAATATCTATTGCACAAGCCATTTAATTTATTGTACTTTGTTATGACATCCCATGAAACTAATACAGCTCTACAGACAAACATGCTCAGTGGACATAAGTATAATCATTACAAATATAACCATAGCTAAATAGCTGAAGACTGTCTCTCAAAATGTTAACACTATTCAAAGATAGAAAAATGTAGGTTATGTTCCTTATTTTTGGATTTTCATGCTTATAAAATAAGTATTTATTACCTATTTGTTTAGGAAATAATACTATTTTAATTCTTATCATATATGAAAGAGTTGTTACCTGATCATTTTGGAATTGTCAAAATAAGTAAGCAACATAAAATTTACGTGGAGTAAAAAAAGTAGTAAAGCTTGGAATTTAGATAGATGAAATAAAGACTTAACATCATTTATTATCTAAGTTATCTCAGTCAAAATAGTTATATAAGCCTTAGTTTTTCATCCATAAAATGTTGATAAGAAAGGCTACCTTAAATAATTATTAATCCTGAATTTAAAACTCAATGTAATATACTATAGCATAAGTAACAAGTATGCAACTTTCAATAAAAGTCAGATATAGGTTGTAGTAGTATCATTATCATTATCAAATGACCCTTACACAATACTACCCTAATTTACTTTTTCAGTCTGAGTGTTTGGTTCATATCGTGACGAACTTACAGAAACATTTTATCAGTGGCCATATAACCACCCATTGCAAATATCATATGTGAAATTATTAGCTCATTTGAAACACATTAATTATAAAATATACAGAAATCTAAATTTAAAAAATATATAGTTATTCACAAGGACATTACTAACAGACACTAATTCAAAAAGAATTGATATGCACCTCTGTTCATTGCAGTTTTATTTACAGTCGTCAAGGTTTGGAGGCAGCCTGAGTGTCCATCGGTAGATGAGTGGATGCAAAAACTGTGCTGCTACATTTACACAGTGTTTGCCTGTGTGCATCAATGCCCAGTAAAATACAATGCCCAATAGAATGAGCAGGAATACTATTCATCTGTAGAAAATAAGGAAATCTTACCTTTTGTAACAGCATGGATGGACCTGGACCTGTATTTGTCATTTTGAATAGTTACTGATTGTTGAAGCGATGTCTATTCAGGTAAGTCCAAAGTGACCAATATTAAGACTTCACAATGAACCCAGACTACCTTACACCATACGCAAGAATAAACACAAAATAGATTAGAGAATTACACTTTAGACTCAAAACCATAAAAGTCCTAGAAAAGAAAAAAAAAGACTATAAATCTTTCACATTTCTCTTAGCAATATTTTTTTTCTGATATATCTTCTCAGGTAAGGAAAACCAACAAACAGTTATAAAACAGAATCTGATCCAAATACCACATAGTAAGATGTGAGTGAAGGGAGTTGGTAATGATACCCAGAAGTGTGGCCTGACACTTCCAGGAAAGCATTTTTTATGACTAAGATGATACATCTGGTTTTGGCTAGATTGAATCTCAGTTGTCTGGTCTGTTAGACACTTACTTACTTAGACAAACAGACACACATACACACACACACAAACAATGACTGATAATAAGGGAAGGCTGGATCAGAGAACTATTTGGGAGTAATCATTTTTAAACAATAACGGTAACCATGAATGTGAATGGTTACCTAGGTACAAGCATGGAGGACACAGAGTAGCCACGGGAGTCACACAGAATCAAGAAGAAAGAGGTGGGGCCCTAGCAAAAAGAAGGCCTGCAGACAGGCCTCTGTTTTTTAATCTATGAAAAATAACTACTAAATAAATTAAACATATTCAAATAAAAGTTTTAGATAGTGTTTACTTATACTGTATACATCAGCATCACTTAATCAAAATATGACCACCCAGAACTTTCCATTTGCCTCCATGTAGTTTGAATACCCTAATTGAGTGATAAAATCTCTTAAAAGTGTCCCTTCCACTGGGAAATTAGAAAGGGAGTGGTGACATTGCAAGAATAGTTTCACAGGCATGTTGCTCACAGAACCCAGATAGTGTATGTAATAGAAATTATCTGCTATTGGCAAATAATATTTAATGTTGTAAGATGTATTAACTATTTCAAACCTTATGTGTGGTATGGTCCAATTTCTGTTAAAATAGTTATATGTTTATGCTCATAGGCAGGGACATATGATTTTTATATGTAAATGTTAAATGGCTATGCCTGGTGGAGCTATGAATATTCAGTTTTCTTCTTTGAGCTTTTCCGGGGCATTTATTTTTTTAGTAATACACATGCATTTTTGTAGAAACTATAAAATATTATTTGAAGATTAGGTGTTAATTAAATAAGAGAAACAACGTGGAGTAAAGGGAAATTTAGAACCTAGCGAGTTTATAAGATGGCTAAGCTTATATTATGAAAACAAGAAGTACTGAAAAGAAAAGTTTGAATGTATAAGAAGATCAATCATGAAAAGAGAAAGCATCTGAGATGATAGGACAGGATACAAAGACAGGCTGTTAGCACAGAAACAAGGTCCACTTTAGAGAGGAGGATACTTTTTCCTTAAAGTATTAGGAGGGGGTCAGGACAGATGTGTGCTGAAAAGGCTGATGCATTTGTAGATGTAATCTATTTACACTGATTGAAAAAAAACAATCATCACTGAAAATACATGGTGAATGAAAATAGTAATGCACAAATTCTTACATATATTAAGCATCAGCAAAATTTATTTTAACTTGATTTGCTTGATTTAAAGCCCAGGTAAAAAAAGTTAATAATATGTGACTCAGGCTGAGTATCAAAGAATAAGGAATATTAGAGGATATTAATTTAAATTAATTATAATTCATTTTAATTAATACTTTTAAAATAAAGAAATTTATTTTAAAAATCAGCTGTGTATGAACCCAGGAAAAATCAAACCCACAAAAACATAATGTTTGCTGCAGCTGATAGGCCTTTACTTTTCAATTTGTGAAAAACAACTACTAATTTAATTGAACATATTCAAATACATATATTTTTTAGAGAATGTTCACTTATACTGGATATATCAATACCACTTAATCAAAATATGACTACCCATATCTTTTCATTTACGTTCATGTAGATTGAATTCCCAAATAGAAAATGTATATTATGTATATTCTATTTTTTGAATAGTTTCATTTTGACAGCTCTCTGAATAAAAATTTATAAATATAATTATTATAATTTTAAAATTATACACAAATTCTTTGCAATACAACTTGTTTTGATTCTGTGCTGGCTTTTAGCTAAATAAGATTTCAAACATTAAGAATGAGAAACCAACATGTTATAACAGAATTCATCTTGAACAAAATTAAATGGAATGTCAAATATAAAACTAACATCTAAAAATCAGATTTTTGGAAATGCATGATATTTTTTACATTGTTTTCATTACTTTTTTTGTAATATAATAATGTGTTCCTTACCTGTATGCTTTGAGTCAAAGATTGTGGGTTATGGTGTTTTATAGAGAGTATGATGTAAGCCTGCAGATATTAGAACGTTGAAAAAAGATAATTTTTGCCAACCTACTTATGTTATTACTTTTTAGAGGGAAAAGTTGGCCAAGTACTCTCTCAATTTTCCATCCTATTCAGAACTGTTATGCTTATATATTTGCAATGCCATTTAAAGGCACAAACCCAATAATTGAATCTTCATCACACCAATGTTTGCCTGTGTGCATCAATGCCCAGTAAAACACAATGCCCAATAAAATAGGCATTTGAAACAAAATAAAGGTTTATTTAAGGAAATGGCACCAAGTCCAGAGACACCAGTAGACTTGTGCTCTGAAACTCGGCTCCCCAATGGCTCCCAGGGGAGAGACGGGTTATAGACTGGAAAAATCATTAATTATGGTAACCAATGGTGTTGGTCTGGTGAGCTCTACTGAATGCTTGAGGCCGGAGTAAGGAGTAGTTGATTGTTGTATCGGGTCTTGATACCAGCACGTCGTTCCATCTACGTTCCTGAGGGTATGGTCAGTAGGGTCCTTCAGCTTACATGGGCCTGACGCTGAAATGCAACTAAGGTTAAGATGTTATCTTTAGTTTAAAACTCTGTTCCCTTGATCAACACACCTGAGGCTTTTCTTAAGACATTTTGATGCTGACTAAAGCCTGATGTCCTAAGTGTAACCAAATGCAGGGCCAGCTGCCTGCCTCTAGGAAAGCCAGTTCTTGAGAGGCGGTGCTGATGTAAAGGAAAGTGGTTTATTCAGATGCTGGCCAACCAGAAGATGGGGAACTCACACCTCAGAGCCCATCTTCACATCTCAGTAGAGACAGAGATTTTTATAAGGAGGGAGAGGGGAACAGAACAAAGAGATCAAGGGAGGGGGTTGCAAAGTTCTCTCTGTGCAGACGAGCACAGTCCATTCTGATAAGGCAGGTGATAGTCCTGTGTGCATCATCCTGGTTTAACCACCCTGGCTCCATGGTTGGGGTTCAGCAAATCTAGAGCTGGGATCTCTGAAGGTTGGAGTTGACTCTGCCTGAGGGTAGTTTGATGCCTATAGAGAGAGTTTTTATGAGAATAAAGAATGATTGGGATACAAAAAGAGATAGATAGTAAAACAAAGACAGTTTTTGATAGTTTTGAAGTTTCTGATCCAGCATGCCTGAAACTATTTGCTCTCCAGTTTATTAAAAATACACCAAATATTTATGAGTACCTGTTATGTGACAGGCATATTCAAAATACTAGTATATCGCAGGAAACAACAAAAAGTCCTTATGACCTCACATTCTGGATGGAAGAGACCATAAACACTATTCTGAAAGACTACAAATGCACCATGTTGAAAATAAGTAGAGAAGGTAAATTGCAAATGTTAATATTGGGAGTGAGGAGGAATTTTAAAAAGATCCATAAGGGAAGGCCTAATTGAATAGTGTATTATTAGAGAAATGACTAAAAGGTTTTGATGGGGCAAGACATGTGGAAGATGAACAAGTCAGCCAGCGTATCTACAGCAAAATGAGACAGGTAGGCAGGAATTTTACTTATTGTTTGTAACTAGTCATAAGGAAGCAAACTCCATGAGGACATGTGTTTTATTTCTTTGATTCAGTCCTATATTCGCAATCACTGGAATAATGCCTAGTACAGAGTTGATACTCAGTAAATTTTTGTTGAGTGAATATATAACCACTGTGCTGAGATAGCAAATGGCCATCTTGCAGTTACACACACACACACACACACACACACACACACACCCCATCTGACAATGAAAATAGGTATAAACAAATAGAAATAATTGAGAAATTGGAAAACTTCTAGAACTATGTGAATCTGAAAACAACTTTATCTCGCATCCCTCCTTGTTTTAAGAATATGTGAATTAATTTTAGTTTTATTTTAGTTTTTTTTTCTTTAACCAATTTGGTTTGGGTTTCTCTGGCTTGCTGATAAATGAATCTTGACTAATATACTAAACATATTTATTCTTAAAAATTTCACTTCCCTTTTAATTGGGCATAATAGTTTTGGAAGTATTTTAGAAGCCTGATAAGTCCTAATACAATTTCACAATTAAACTTTTTTTAGAGAAGAAGTTCTTATAGACTGTAACTAGAAATAGAGCCCATTTGGCTAAGCTAATGAAAACTACTATTTTAATTATATATATATATATATATATATATATATATATATATATATATATATATATACACACACACATACATATATATATAATTTATTTATTTATTTATACACACACACACATATATACACACACATTTTGATATCTGGAACTGTCATAAAGTATTTTTGTGAAGAGCCATATTATAAATCTTACTTGTTTCTTTCCTTTTTAGAAGAAATGGGAGTGACATGAATATAAGGACAGTGAGAGAAGTCATTCTGCTATTTATTTAAACCATAATAGTTTTGAATGGGCCATTAGTAATTTTAATCATTGGCAGGGAAATAAAAAACACAGCAGGAAAAAGACTTCCAGTTCTCTCAGTTATACCAACTTCTTAAGTCAAACTATACCAGGCATATTATATTGATTATTTTTAAAGCATATCTAAAATGACAGCATGGATATACCTGGAGATTATTCTGCTAAGTAAAATGAGCCAGTCAGAGAAAGACAAATACCATACAATCTCATTTATATGTGGAATCTCATGAACAAAATAGAAACAGCCCTGGCTGGTGTGGCTCAGTGGATTGAGTGCTAGACTGCAAACCAAAGGGTCACCGGTTTGATTCCCAGTCAGGGCACAGGTCTCTGTTGCAACCGCACTTTGATGTTTCTCTCTCTCTCTTTCTCCCTCCCTTCCTCTCTAAAAATAAATAAATAGAATCTTTAAAAATATATTTCATGGATACATGAAATACACTGATATGGAACACACTGACAGCTGTCAGAGAGATAGAGAAAGGGGGGACTGGATGAAAGAAGGTAAAGGTATTATCCAAAAAGCCTGAATGCACAACTCATAGACACAGACAACAGTGTGGTGATGGCCAGAGGGAAAGAGGGTAGGGATAAGTGGACGTGGGGAATGGGTGGGAAAATTGAGATGAGAAGAGACTTTCCTCGGGGCTATGGGTGCACTATGCAGTGTGCTGATGATTTTTATTGAGTCACACACTTGAAAGCTATACGGTTTTGTGAACCATTGTTACCCCAATAAATTCAATTAAAAAAGCGTATCTAAATTTTTAAAACTTAAATTAGTTATTGCATCTTTTTATTTTTATAACAAAGTTCAGAGTTCCCTATATGTCCTTAAAAATATAAATTAACTATCTCAATCATCCAACAAAAATTGTATGGAGATCATTTGCATTTATATAATTTTATATTCTGATGATTTTATCTAATTTGGGGAAGAAAAGGCATATTGATTTAGGCTCACCAGTGTTTGCATCCCAGTAATAAGGAAGCTCTTCATGTGAAAACTGGGAAGTTATCACAGATATTTATCTCACCATCAGGAAAAAAGTAATATAACTAAATATTGAATATAGTGTAAATTAAGATAATGACTCCAACAACATAGAATTAAAGTGAAATATTTAGAGTCTAGGGATATAATATTGTGATAACCAAACAAGGGCACAGGTATAAAATAAATTAACATAAGGCAATAAAAACCAAGTCTCAGAACTGAAATGTAGAAGGCCAGCAAACTGTCGGTGTTAGAAAGTCAAGGCAACCAATCATCTCACTCAGTATGATGACTTATAATTTTTACTCCACAGTAAAATACAACCCACTGCAATATCACATTCTCAATGACAGTACACAGCTGCTCTCCTACCCACAGGCTCATTTCCTCCCCACCAGTGATATTGTACTTATGAGTCTTTAAAGACCAGCTTCCTACTTCAAAATCTTGGGGCTCTAATTATCTCAGACATTGCGGGGAGACACTTCTCTTGATTTAAGTTTTAGGAAATTGTGAAACGTTAGAAATATGTTCTTTCTTTGTTTATCTTATACCTTTGTTTCTTGCTGAAGTATCAAGCACATGATATGTATTATGCTTTTCTGCTCTATTATTTATATTATTAATTTGCCTGGACAGCCAAATGTTGGCAATTGGGGAGAGTGAGACCTCTAAATACTAGTGACTTGTGTTGAAACTATACCAAAGATAGAAGAAAATGTGGCTCTGGTAAGAGGATTGAATATAAGAGATGAAAAAAGAAGTAGTCTTTAGCTCTATATTTCAGAGAGCAATGATTCCCTTGTTCTTAAAACAAAATGTTTAATAAAAAGAACGGGAAGCAGATGCAATCTAACCAGTAACAAAGAGATTTTCTTCAGCCTGAGAAATGTGTACTGAGGTGGAGCTATTGGTTTCTGGGTAACTGAAGTGAGGCATTAATTAGTAGAAACCTAGAAGCAATGCCCCAGGGGAAGAGCAGAGAGCAAGACTCTCAGACTTGAGAAATGTTAAAGGAACAAGAAGCTGGGGAATGTTTAAACATTTTATAGGTCTGGGATTCCAGGAATTTTGTTGTTTGGACTGGTAAGTATTTAGACCTGTAAGTAACAGACCTGTAGTTAATGGACAAAGATAAGAGAGGATTTATAAATCTTCATATTCTCATATGCAAAATTCAACAATAATGTTGACGATATAGTTTTTGTTAATGATTCTCTAAGGCAGCTGAAGCAGACATAACAGAATATTATAGACTGGGTGACCTGACTAGTTGAAACTTATTTTCTCAGTTCTGGAGGCTACAAGTTCAAGATCAGAGTGCCAGCATGGTTGGATTTTGGTGAAGACTCTTTCCCTGTCTTTCATATGGCCTCCATCACCTTGTGCTCTCACATGACCTCTTTTTATGTGGTTAAAAGGAGAGTTACTTTTCTGGTGTATCTTTCTATAAGTCCATTGATCCTTAGGGTATATTCCCAGCAGAATTGTTTGGTCATAAGGCAGTTCCATTTTTAATTTTTTTTGAGGAAACCCCATACTGATTTCCACAGTGTCTGCACCAGTCTGCATTCCTGACAGTGCACTAGGGTGACATTTTCTCCACATTCTCACCAGCACTTGCTTTTTTTTTTTTTTTTCTTTTTTTTCTTTTTTTTAATTTATTAATGATAGCCATTCTGACAGGTGTGAGATGGTGTGGTTTTAACTTGCATATCTCTGATAGCTAGAGTTGTTAAATATTTTTTTCATACATCTGTGGGCCATCTGTGTGTTATTTTTAGAGAAGTGTCTATTCGGGTCCTTTGCACGATTTTTAATTCGGTCATTTGTCTTTCTGATGTTTAGTCATATGAGTTTTTATATATTTTGGAGATTAAACTTAGAGTCTAACTTACCATTGGCAAGTATGTCCTCCCAAGGAATTGGTTCACTTTTCATTTTGATGATGGTTTCTTTAGCTCTGCGCCCCTATGTTCATAGTAGCACTATATGCAATAGCTAAGAATTGGAAACAGCCCAAGTGCCCATCAGTAGATGAGTGGATTAAGAAACTGTGCTACATTTACACAATGGAATGCTACACAGCAGAAAGAAAGAAGTCCTGCATTTTGCATGCATCAGCATGGATGGAACTGGAGACTATTATGATAAGTGAAATAAGCCATTTGGTGAAAGACAAATACCGTATGACCTCACTTATCACTGGAATCAACTGAACAAAATAACCTAATGAGAAAAATAGAACCAGAAACATGGAAACATGGAAACATGGAACAGACTGATAGTGGTAGGAGGGGAGGTGAGAGGGGATAATGGTGAAAAAGGAAGGTGGAGGGACAGTCAAAGAACATGTAGGAATGATGCATGGACATGGGCAATGGAGAGGGGATTGACTGTCAGCTACAGGGGTGGGCTAAGTGGAGAGGGGGAGGGAAAAAATCGGGACAAATGTGATAGAATAAACAATAAAAAAGGGCACTAATCTTATCATGGGAGTCCCATCCATGCTCATGACCTCACCCAATCCTAATTACCTCCCAGAGGTTCAACCCCAAAAAGTACCACATTGGATGGTAGAGTTTCAACATATGAAATTTGGGAGGACATAACTCAGTTCATAGGAATGATCAATATGAGATGTTTTGTACTCTAAATACCCAAACCTTTTAATAAGAGCTCAATTATAGAATTGGAAGTATTTGTATGTATTTCTCTGTTCTCTATCAATGTCATCATTTTGAACCTAGAGAATTCATCTTATTTAATTCTGTACCTAGAAATTTATTAGCTCATGTGTATGCTTATATCAGGCACTCAATGAAATAAAACAAATAAATACTAAACAAACATTATATTAAGAGAAACTAGAGAGGAGGTTCTCATAGGCTGATGTTAAGTATTTTTCCAAAGCTATTGTAAGCCATACTTTAGAGTAAACTTCATGTCTTATAACTTTTATGATGTATGTCAGGATGGAACCAGAAAGACAATAAAAGATGCAGAGGAATGACCCATGGAGATGGACAACAGGGTGGTGATTGGGAGGATGGATGGGGTGGGGGAGAACAATGGGGAAAAAATGGGACAACTGGAACAGAAAAGCAATAATAAATAAATAAATATGTTGAAAAGTAGTTTGGAAAGTAGAAAAGAAGGTGCAGATAATATAAAAATATTTTTATGAGTTTTAGAATTTACTGAATAGAGTTCATGGTTAGCACATACATAATCAAAAACAATTTCTTGTACAAATGTTAGAATGCAGGTATATGAAGTAGCTAGTCTTAAACTAAAGGGATTTTAATAAAAGATGGCTCAGAATAGCTTTAATGTATTGTGAACCCAAACTATTGTTATTTTACTTACAGAATAGATTGTTTCATGGTACACAAAACAGAGATAATTAACATTTAAACATTTAATTTTATCGGTCATTGATCAGGAACATACATATGCACAACTATACACATACAAAATGCATATGTGTGTACACACATGTTCACACATATCTACATTTATATTTATGTCAATATGTGTATAAATACTTATAAATATACCATATACACACACTAGGAAAAAATATTGATCAGGATATATGGCAATCAGTAACTTTTATTTATTTACTCCCTGGCTGGTTTGGCTCAGTGGATTGAGCGTCGGCCTGCGAGCTAAGTGTCGCTGGTTCGATCTTCCAGTCAGGGCACATCAGAGAAGGAAAACTCTGACTCCAAAAAACCTCCGCTGCCTTGCGGCATACTTCTTCAGGGGAAAGGCTAAGGGAGTAAACCCCGACAGAAAATCCGGAGCCAGAGTCCCTAAGGCGGTTTGACGTTGTAGTCAACACCGGCAACTCCTGCGGCGCACCTGAAGCCAAGCTGTATTGACTCCGTCTTTCCCTTGGACCCTTCAGCTGCGAAGAGAGGGGGGGTCTGCTGCATGGGCAACAGCAGACCCTCCATATCACCCTGCCCAGGCTCTGTAGCTTCAGCTTCACTGGAGAGGACACTTCAGCATCATCGCAAGATGTCGATTCAACACGGGAGGAGACAGATACCGTGTCACTCCCGAGTTGGACTGCACAGCCATTCTCGGCGGTGCAGATAGACTCTTAAGAAGCTACATCATCGTCTCTCGAGACGGACGGCTGCCGACGATGACGATTTATTTACTATTGATCTATAACAAAACAACAGTTAAAAGAAAAAATTAAATCACATTATTAATGTAGCATTGACTCATTCATTAACTAACTCTTATGGTTTAAAATTTTCTAATATTACTGATATGATTATTTGAGAAGGTATGCTTCTTTTCCATTGTTAATCCCATTCTGGAAATTTGCAGTCTTAACTCTGATATCAATGTTTTGCAATACTTGGAAATTCAAGTTTTAAAATTATTAATGTAGTAGTACTAGAACTGAATCAACTTGGAGGAAACAATGTAAATTTTAATGTAATGATAATTCAGTCCTGATTTTACTGGAAAGTTAATATACTGATTTTTCCACATGTTATAGTTTAAATACATAGACTACATTAATGATAAAATATTTTATAAAGTACACATATTAAATCTCAATGTTAAGTGTATCTATGTATGTATTTTATGTTTATCTTTCTATATATCTGCATGTGAATGTATGGATACATATTTTTTAAAGAAATCAATTTGAGTATTATGTACTGTAGTTTTTTTTTTATCTCTCAGAACTGTAAATTAATTTTGGTCCAGAATGACATATCTCTCATTTTATCATCAGAAAGTTTAAATCCTAATTATGCCAGTTATTATCAGGAATCTATGATACATTCGTTTAAACTTTATAAATATTATTTTGAAATATACCTCTTTTTTTTTTTTTTTGCGTCTTACAGAGGGAGTGCACCCATATTTTAAGAATACATGAAGTGGCCAAAAATTGAAGCAGGGTATAGGAAAGAGCAACATGGATGAATTTTACTGGTAAGTACCAAGGTGTCCATATACTATTAAACAGTAATTGATAAAAGTAAAACGTTTAGATATATAACTTATAAATAGCAGTGAATGATCCAATAACGGCAGTGGGACATTAATCGAGATAATTAATAGTTCTGTTCTTTAAATAAAGAGAGATAAATATTGTATTATTCTAGTACTGAAATAAGTCAAAATAAAGATCATAGACAGAAAGGTAAGTCACCATTGCATGTTAATATATATGTACATGATAAATGATTAATTTATGTGGTATCATGGTATAATGAAATAATATTTTCCCTGATTCACACCAATGTCCACTGTGCATGTCTCATTGTGTGCATGTGTACCTAGATATAAACGTATGTACTCGAAGACTTTATGGGTATATTGATACCCTCTAACACGTAAAACAGTTTCCAATGGGAGAAATATTGAAAAAGCTATATTTGATGAGCCATTATTCCAGAATTTTCTAGGATTGAAGAAACTTATTAGTTCTTTGATCAAAATTGCACCGTGAGCCTATAAAGCAAAGAAAACATACATTTATAACCAAATACATCATAATGAAATTTTTTAAAAAACAAGAAAAAGGCTGCTTATCTAAAAATAGATTATGGAAGAACTAATAGCTCACAATTTGCATCAATGGATGCTAGAAAACTACCATCTTTTTCACTCCATAAGACGCACTTTTTTTCCCCCTAAAGTAGGGGGAAAATGTCTGCGCATTTTATGTAGTGAATATTGCATCACAGATCATGATGTGTATTACCTGACCTGTCAGCGGTGGCAACAGCTGTTAGGAGAGGAAGTGGTGGGCCCATGCAAAACCCCTGGGGACCCCTGTCCCACTTTACTGCTGAATCCCAGGGCATCTGGTCTGTATGAAGATAATGAAGAAAGTGATATCAGTGATTGTGAGCAACTGAGCTTCATAAATTCTGACACTAGCGATGATGAGTTCTTAGGGTTCCCAGGAAACTAGAAGAGTACTTGAACCTTAAAGTCTCTCCTCATTTATTAATGACAGTGATGATGATTCTTAATACCACTGTTGACTGCTATTCACTTTACATGGTTGAAATATTATTCTGTTATATTTTATTAAATATTTTAGTACACCATTTGATTCAGAATATTTTTTTCTTATTTTCCTCCTCTCAACCTAGGTGTATCTTATGGTCAGGTGTGCCTTATAGTGCAAAAAATATGGTATATAGAATTATATCTTCACAATTCCAAGCAATACAACAAGATACTTCTTAAGATTGAGGGCAAAAGGAACACATTTTTAGAAAAATGCAATAACTATTTATCATAAAATTTCTCATAAAAATAATACTGTAAAATATACTTAATTAGACAAATACAAGTCAAAGGTAAATTTGAGACCTAAAATTTGATATAATTTGTAAATTGCAGTAATTA
This sequence comes from Furipterus horrens, assembly GCF_987537825.1. Classification (NCBI taxonomy): domain Eukaryota; kingdom Metazoa; phylum Chordata; class Mammalia; order Chiroptera; family Furipteridae; genus Furipterus; species Furipterus horrens. Next base: position 17,417,579 of record NW_028327177.1, on the reverse strand, counting down.
TTGAAAATAAAACCAAAAGAGTGGAAAATACAACAACTCAAGATTAGCATTTTTATGGAAGAAATTAAAAGAACTATAATTAAAACTGGATTGCTCCTTGTGCCAATAGTCAAATATAAAGAGCTAAGTAGGGTATGTTTTTGTATTTCTTAATTCACCAGTTTTACATCATATATTTTGAAAATAGTAGTCTTTTCTCTCCTCCTATCTTCATCCTGCCAATTTACTTATATTACAATTTTCTTCTTAAATCAATAGCAAGTTTAAATATGTAAAATTGTTAATTTACAAAGTAATACATAATTATTTCATATACTTCTATTCTTAAGTTTCTTAAATGTATAGATTGACTAATGTTTTCATTTCATTACCTTCTATATACCTATCAATTGAGATGCATGACTTACTTCTATAAACAGATCTTGTCCACATGCTAATGAACAAACATCAGATATTCATTTTTATCCTTATGATTTCCCTCCTAGCACTGCCATTCCTCCTCCTCTACACTGGGCTCTCATCCTGGTCCTTCCTTCCCTTTGATACTTTTCTGTATAAAATTACATGTATTTCCTTGATAATTCTCTTAATTTTCCAGACAAAACTTTCCAGTAATTTTCTGTGAGGAGAAAAACATGTTTTCAAGGTAAAATAGTCAGCCCATGTGTGTGTGTGTGTGTGTTATTCTACTATTTTATAATGATGTGCCTCCTTTAAAATCGTATCTCTTTTGTGGTAGCTATCTCAGTTTGATCAACAATATACAGAAGTCCCTCTCTATATTGTGGTTCACTTATCGCGGCCTCACTGTATCGCAGGATTTTAAAAAATATTATATTTAATTATTTATTGCAGGATTTTGCGATACTGTATACTTATGTTGTTAAAGTTATGTAGGTTTAAGAGTGTAGAATATGTTTAAGAATATAAGTAGTGTTTATAAAAGTGTGGAAAAGGTTAATAAGGGAGTGGGAAAGGTTAATAAGGGACTGGGAATGGTTTATAAGTGTGTGGGAAGGGTTCATAAAGCCTTAAAATATATAAAAATACTAAAATAAATGTAAGGTTTCTACTTCGCGGATTTTCACCTATCGCAGGGTGTCTAGAATGTAATGCCTGTGATAAGTGAGGGAATACTGTATACTTATCAAGGATTTTGAATCTTCAACACATGACTCAAGAGTAAGGAAAAGTGAAATTACTATTTTGGTGGTGGTGGTGTAGAGAAGACTGTGCTGTCTTTATCAGTACGCACGTGTCCAGATGAAGACAGGGGTATTTGTTAGAAGTAACACTAGCTGTGTTTCTGTTTAGTTCTCTAAGTATCTTGTGGAACCTGAAAGTTAAATTTATTTTCTTGCTACAGTTAGAGCCTGTTTCTAAAATGTACATCCAAGACTCTGCCAGCTGACTGGGACACATATTTTACCACTGCTCTGCACATACTTAAGTCATTGAAACAATCATATAAAACCACTAAATGCTAATGACCATGCTCTTGAAGTGTGGAAAAATAAGACATGGCCCTTTGGCAAAACAAACAATGTGGCAGACGGATAGAATACCAAGAGTAAACTAACAATGTGCCAAGATAGATTTAGAAAATGGATCTGGAGCCTGACCCTGAGGACGTCCCTCGTCAATTCATTGTCTAATGATGTGCTTCTCTGCCTGTTAAGGAAGGAAAAAAAATGTAAACAAAGTCTATCTATTCCTGAAAAACTTGACAGAGGAGTCAGATTATTGTACTTCTTAGATAGAATAAGAAAAGCATAGGGAAGTAGCAGTAAAATGACATGACTTCCAAAGCAAATCAGTCCTGAAACATACAAGGAAAATAACTATCATGAAATTTCCAAATATAGAGAAATCCCATCTTCTAAGTGCATTATGTTTTTATACAATATATTTCTTTGCTTGAATTATCAACCAACTATAGATTTCAGTAGTTCTCTACATGCCTCTGTTATGCCTGGAGGGAAGGAACATATATGAAGCCCTTATCATGCTGCTTGAAACATCATTAAATATTTATTGATTTGAATGAAAACAGTGTCTTCTCTATCTTCAGGTATCTTTGCTTAGAAAGATGATATATGAAGAAAATATCATGAAACAATGTGCTGTGTAAGAATTGAGTTTTTTGAGAGAAATAAATTGTGATAATATTTTGAAGAAACCAACAATGAGCAATGAAGCTCATATTTTGAAGAAAATGTAATTAAATTTGAAGGTATTTGTAACAAATATAAGTGAAATTTGACAAATATACTGAGGGAATGAGACAAGTCACATCAAATTTATATCTTGAGTTAAAAAGTACTTAGCACATACATCTTTGTGAAACTCTCAAGATTTTGACAGAATAATTCACTAAAATCAATCATTTAAACACTGAATTAAGGTGTCTTTTACCATTTATGTTAATAATTCAATTGAGTTTACCAAATAATATTTTATTGGAAGTGACGCCAGTAAATCTCAGGACCAATATTTAAAAATGTCAATATGTTTCAGAGATTATGAAAACTTTGATGACTGCCAAATGTCTTACTGCATTTCATAAGCTTATTGTATTATGATGAAGTCCCTTAGCTAACTGTGTAGCACCAGTGTATTAATGCGTGAAACACAGAAGTCCAGATATTGCCCCACTAATACAACTATATTATAATACAACTATGTTATATTTCTTAGCTTTACCTGAATTTTTCAAAACATTTATAAAATAAGGCATTTTTTATGTCAGAGCTGTAGAATAAATTATCAACCATTTGCTAAGAGATTTAGTACTGAAATTATAATATTTCTACCAGAAGAGAGCCAGGACACATAATGGCTATAAATGAACTCAGTGATTTTTATTGCACCTTGAAAAAGGGAACTAATTGAATAATATTCCTAGATTTTGAAGTTTATAATAAATGCATTAGTAAATTAATTAAAAAATTATGTAACTTCCGGGCTGGGGTGTTTGTTTGGACTGGAGCAGAGAGAGTCGAGGAGGGAAGCGCGCGTCGAGCAGGGGAGCGGCGCTGCCTGTAGAGATCCGCAGAGGTCGACTGGATTCGCTGGCTGCCGTCCCCGCTGCCGTGCATTGGGTTAAACACAACAACTAACTCCAACCATGAAAGATCCAAGTCGCAGCAGTACTAGCCCAAGCATCATCAATGAAGATGTGATTATTAATGGTCATTCTCATGAAGATGACAATCCATTTGCAGAGTACATGTGGATGGAAAATGAAGAGGAATTTAACAGACAAATAGAAGAGGAGTTATGGGAAGAAGAATTTATTGAATGCTGTTTCCAAGAAATGCTGGAAGAGGAAGAAGAACACGAGTGGTTTATTCCAGCTCAAGATCTTCCACAAACTATGGACCAAATCCAAGACCAATTTAATGACCTTGTTATCAGTGATGGCTCTTCTCTGGAAGATCTTGTGGTCAAGAGCAATCTGAATCCAAATGCAAAGGAGTTTGTTCCTGGGGTGAAGTACTAAAATATTTGAGTAGACGGGGCCCTCTTTTGGTGGATGTAGCACAATTTCCACACTGTGAAGGCAGTATTAGAAGACTTAATTGTAAAAGCTCTCTTGTCACTGTGTTACACTTATGCATTGCCAAAGTTTTGTTAGTCTTGCATGCTTAATAAAAGTGCTGAGACTGTTATTAAGTAAAAAACTGTCAAACATTTACTGAAAAATAGAGTTGGCCCCATGGCTTGATGTGAAAACAGCAAAGAAAGAAGCACCAGTCAAGTTGTGACAAAGCACCAAATTAAATGACCTTTAACTTAGTGAATTGTCTTTTTTTTAAGGCTAAACTGGTCCCTTTGGGTTCACTAACACTTGTTACTGTCAAAACTTTTTTAAAATGAGTAAATTTAAATTAAGTTATAGTTGTTAAGCAAATTTCTCTGTTCAGACTTAAATTCGTATTTGTTCCCATCAAAAAGAATCTTCTGAGGAAGGCTTGTTAATTTGAAATAATTCATTATAGACACATGTCTTTGGTTACTAAGGTAGTGATCAGATTAGAACTAATATTGGCTTTTATGATATGTTATCATGTAAGAAATATATCTAAGGAAATATGTGATTTGAGAATTGCATCTCCTGTAATTCTCGTAGCTATGCCTTTGTGAAGTCTAACATTTGACCAATCCTTAATCCAATTGAACAAAGAAATTGTAACATATGATTTGAGTGGTGCTTTTCCTTGCTTTGTTAACCATCACTACAATAGTCTGCAGCACAACTTTTCTTTTAACTAAGCTAGAACAGTTTTGGCTTCTTAAACTTCATATTTGGGTAGGTTAAGCTGCCATACGTGTTCAGTGTGAATAGTGTTTAAGTTGAAAATATTGTAAAAAAATTATATTTTTTCAAAAATATTTAAACAAATAAATAATAGTAGAACTAAAAAAAATTATGTAATATTATTTTCATGTACTAAATAAAAATAAGTAAATAAAAACTATACAGTTATAAGCTATATTTTTTGTTTAGTGGAACATAATTTTAGATACTTATATACTTGGATCAATTTTACCTGCTTATGAAAAATTAGAACTTATTTTTACTATTTCTAAGAGTTTTCTGATATGTCTCAAAGTAATATAACTTTGAAAATAATTATTCCTACAATATTAAGTTTTATATTTTAATGATTTTTATATGTTTATAAATGAAAATCACTAAAGCCTTAAACTTTGCTCATGTATCTTAACGTCCTTATTTAGAAGATATTTTCATAGACTTCTTTGTACAAGATCCCATCTTCACAAACTAGCAAACAGACCATTCAAGAAATGTATTAAGTTTTTATTAGAGCTAACCCATTCTTAATAAACAAAACCCAAAACAAACAAACAAAGAACACCAGAAGACTGATTTTATTTTTCCCTTCTGAGGGAACCCATGAAGATGGGAGTTTATATACATTTTTTTATAAGGGAAATGCTACATTAACCCTTAAAATATCATTCTTGTTTCTTCATTAAACCTGTGCCCCCTCAGTCGCTTGGATGTAAAGATGAACAAAAACCTCCCATGTTCTCCTTGAGTTTATTAGCCAGTTGGGGAAAGAGATAGGTAACAACAGAAAAGTTGAGTAAGTAAAATAAATAGTTATCTGAGTAAATTAAGTTAGGTTACAAAGAAAAGAGTTATTAATTATTATCCAGGGATTAAGATAAAGCTTCACAGAGTTGGTGCATTTGAACAAGACCTTGAAAGGTGAGTGGGCCACAAAAAAAATGGAAGCGTACCCCAGAAGGAAGGTAGCCATATTGCAAAGTTTATACATGTTAAGAAGTGAGGATCACTACAGTGCATGATCATGGTAAACAATCTGTGCTACTGGATTTTGTTTAAGGGTTTTATTATTTAGCATCTGAATGCAACTAACTATGAAAGGCTGGTATACTCTCAAGACATGTCTAAGAGAATATAATTTATAAACACATGTATTAAATGAGGATAAATAACCTTCAGAAAGTTAAAATTATTTGCTCAAACATTTATATATATATATATATAAAATTTGATATGACGACTCCCAGGCAAAATTCTTGAGCAGCCTACTAAGCATAAATTCGGAAGAACTAAGAAGACTCACTGCTAAGAATTATTCTAGTAAGTTCCCCCACTTTCCTCTCTCTCTTCCTTATATTAACATTTAAATTTATGTTTACATTGTTGCATGGGGTGGAGAGTAATGTCCTAAAGCATGGTGTAGAATTTGACAGCCTCTTATTAGTAAGTTTCAGGACTGTGTTTGCACAGCCCAAGAGAGTAAGAAAAGAGGGAAGAGGTGGGAAGTAAGAATGAGGGGAGAAAGAAAGAGAGAGAGAGAGAGAACAAAAAGAAAAGAAAAAAGTGACTGAGTTTTCAGAGAGGCAAATCCCATGTTGATAGGATATATATTTAATACGTTTCTAAAAACTTGAGTCATATTAAAACTGTGTTCATCACAAAACTGTGTGACTGAGTCCAAGTTGTGGAATAGAAATACATGTCTGGAGAAAAGACAATCAGGGTGACCTCATATATTTAATTTTTTTCTAAGGCTGTATTGTTTTAAAATATCTGTTTTAAAACTATAGCCCTGGTGGGTGTGGCTCAGTGGATTGAGCACCATCTTGTGAATCAAACGGTTGCTAGTTTGATTCCCAGTTAGGGCACGTGCCTGGGTTGAGGGCCAGGTCCCCAGTTGGGAGCGCACAAGAGGCAACCACACATTGATGCTTCCCTCTCTTTCTCTCCCCCCCCTCCCTAAATATAAATAAATAAATAATTTTTTTTTAATCTAGAAAAAACCTATGACACATATAGTGCATATGGTATACACACTAACAATTATGAGTTCCAAGAAAGTTTGAGAAAATGTCCCTCTAAGAGAAGAAAAAGGAAAGAAACCCATCAGTGTATTTCTTTTTTAACCTAAAAAACGTTGGAAATCTTAATTCCCTTCTTCTTATGTCTGCTTGTGATCTAAGTCTGAATTCTAGTGAGTCATTTTTCTCATTACCAGGTTCGCCAGTTTCATAAACTTGAGCACTCACTGAGCACCTCTTGAAGTCTCAAATTTTTCATCTCGAAAGATACAATGGTAATAGCTTTTACTTCATAGAACTGAGGATCAGCTAGATATGGTAATTCAAGTTTAGTGCACGGAGCAGAGACTCAATGATATTAGCAAATATTGTCTTAATTATTATATCATTGTCATTGCTCATCATCCCTTGATATGCTTAGATTATATATGTGTGCAGACATATATAAGTATATACAAATTATATATTTGCACATGTCTTCTGGCCGTGCTGGCATATGCATTAAAGATAGTTAAAAGAAGAAAGAAGAATCAATGGTGAGTAAGGAGTACAAAGGTATTCCAAGCTTTTGTCCGAAAGAATGATCATAAAACGTCAATCGGATGAGAAAGATATGTGCATGTTTCTCTGGACAGACAAACAGGAGCAAAATGCCATTGAACTCAATAACAGTTCTGAGCTACTTTGGTTGCATAATGGCAAACTTAACCCATACTTAACACTAATTCAAAATGACACTAGTTATGACTTCTGCCATATTTCACAGCCAGCCTCAAACATTATTCTCTGTTCATTTTACTTATTCAAGCCTCCAAACGCATTTTTTTCCACTTTCTTTCTGATATCACCGCCAGATTATCGTTATTATGGATTTCCAAAGCACTGTTCAGAGAATTGTTTCTCAAAGCCTGTGAGAAAGGGGAATAGAAACATTTTGCAGGTGAATGAAATAAAGACATTGAAGCATAAATAACAATGAGAATTCACAGCTGTGACTTTTGACGAAGTGTGTAGATTCTATGAGACTTTTTAAAAATCCCATTTTGATATTGCTGTCTTGATAATTTACTGTGCAGTACTAAATGCCCAGGGTACTGTGATACACGTTTGCTTCCTTTCTTTAACCACCTGTGAAAGACTTGGTTACGCAGCTTAGAGACTACATTCAGCACTCACAGGGATATACCATTAACTCCAGTTTTATTAAAGCCAACACCTGCACCTTGTTTAGCATGCCACCTGCAGAGTAGGATAAATTAAGTGATTAAAAAGCTGCGTGAGTTTCACTTCACATTGTTTTCACATTTTCATCTTCTTAATATCGCATATCATTTTGGTAGTGTGATTGGTACTTGAGAGTAATGCATGCAAGAAATTTAACAGATTTGACAATATGCGCTTCTGTTCAGTTAGAGGCTTTCTATTGCAAATCTTGGGAGATAAGCCTTGGGATTCCATTTTACAGATGAATAAATTGAAGTCGATAGCTATAGAATGCTTTCATTGAGGCTTCCTCAGTTCTGTCTGAATTCCAATCACATGCTCTTTTCATTAGAGCGCAATTTGGTGATTGGGATACCCCACTAAGATTCCATTTGCAGAAGAGCTTGAATAGGATGCTTATCACAAATCCATTAGTATTTCTATTGCCTGGAATTTCTTTTATTTTGTGACTTGAAGAAAGAAAATTGAAATATGAATGAAGAGATCTGGGTCTGTGCCTGGTAACCACTTATATTGAAGTATCCTGAGCAAGTCGCTTTGATTTACAGTACTTGTATTTCAACTCTCTGTAAATGGAATCTATTAGAGTTAGATCATACTTTTGGTGATCAAGTGTAATCATGAATGTAAAAGTACACAGTGAGAGGTAAAATCATCTACAGTTTTAAGATATCTGAGTTATATCCAGCTAACTGAGACTCTTCAAATCAAAATTTCAAATAGAGACAACAAATGTAAACACACAGTATATAATATTTGTTATATTGTCCTATCCAGCTAATTACTCTTGACCACTGGTGCTATTTTTCTTTCTTGCTCCTACTAATTAAGAGGACTTAGAACTTCAATGTCAGAATTATAACTTTGTTTTATTATTTTTCTTATATATTTAAAAATTCTAACATCTGCCTTACCTATTGAGTCTCTGATGAGATATAATATCTATATATAAATTCATTTATTTTAAATTATTTTAATTAATCCATACTTACTGATGACCTGCATTTTTCCAAGCACTATATTAAGTATTTGGAAAACTGAGAAAAATACATTCTATTTATGGAAAATATATTAATTAATATTATAAATTCTTATATTAGTAATATAATAAAAGGTCTAATTCTTTCCCACTTAATGTAGTGGAGAGAAAACCAGCTCTCATTAGACATATATAAGCATATGGTACATATAATATGATCTAAAATTTTGACCTAATAATATTTCTCTGGCTCTAAAGAATTTAGCAAATAAAATAAACTGAATATTCCATGCAACACCCCATGCCCTTTATAATGTGCAAAATATATTATTTAAAGATTTGTAATATACTTGATATTTTCTTAAAGTTCTAATAATCAGTCTTCCTAAAAAAATTGGTATTAATATATAAAAATAATATTCATCCTTTTTTTATGGTTTTCTAGATGGAGTTTGCATATAATTCTTGATAACACTTGATACCTATTCACTTTAAAGCCGATATTCTAAAAGGTTTTACTGTATATTAGAAGTGATAAGTATGGTATATCATAGCATTATAATGATGGAGATAGAAAATGTATTATTTATTACAATAAATCAAGTAATAAAATATCACCTATGTTGGAGCCGGATGATAAAAACACATTTTAAAGCAATTTAAAATGGTAAACCCCAGACATTCAAACTTTATCCTGGACTGGGACAGATAATTCTCCTGCCTGGAATTAAGTGAAACAGTCTTGTCAGGAGCTCTGCTGAGCTGAGAAAAGCTGAGCTGCCAGGTGTGAGAATAGCCAATTAAACCATCCAAAATGAAAGTAAAATCACATCTTTAATCAGTCACTGTGATTATATAAGCAAGAAGCTAACTTCCTCCCCTGTTCCACTTTCCCCCCAAAACAGCATTACACAGCATTTTAAGGGGCAGAGAATAGAACAGGGAAAGAGTTTAGATCAAGGGTGAGGTAGACAAACCAACACAGTGGATAAGTACTGAATATATAGAGTCAGAGTGGAAGAAAGTGTCTTCAAGTTTCCTCCTTTCCCCCAAAAAGAGTCTCTTCAGTGGCTCCTGAGGATGGCAGAAGGCTGCAGATAAAGAGGACTCTGAATGAAAGCATGAAGTAGAACTGCAGGTGGGCATAAGAGAATGCAAGGCACTGGTTATTCTTCAAGTCTGGTAAAAGCTTTATAATTGCCTCTTGTTGGAGCTGAAAATCACACGTACAGCTTTTTGTTCAAAAGTCAGACTTCTCAACTCAAGTCTATTTTAATCAATGGAATCATATATATATATATATATATATATATGTATATATATATATATATATGTGTGTGTGTGTGTGTGTGTGTGTGTGTATAGTTAAAACTATATATATATAGAAATATATATATTTAAAACTCATTACCCATATGTTTGCATACTAATTACTATAAGTTATCTGTCTTGCTTTCAGCACACGGTTGTTGTCCAAAGGAACATTTCTGCATGTTTTCCCACTGAGAACATGCTTCATATTCCTTGCTTTGTTCACTCCTGAGAAAAGATCAATTCTAAGAGAAAAAGTCACCTTTCATATTTCCACTTTTCTTCTCAGTTTTATCTCAGTAATTGTTTACAATTTATCTCTTCTTCCAACTGACAACGCCACTGACTGAGTTTAGTGTGAAGTCCTTAGGTAAGCTACCATAGCATAGGACTGACCTACTCCGGTTAGGGTATAGTCTTTGAAAAAATATGTTAGACATAATCTAGTTTAAGCCTGGATATTTATTCTGCATTTCTTCAATCCCTCTTATGGAAACGGCTGAATATTTTCATATTTGAAAAAGTCTGTCTTCTCCTATAGACATTCAAATCTTATGACTCATCAGTGGCGTTCCTTTGAATTTAAAGAATCCAATAATTAAATTTGGAGACCTAATGTGCAATATGGCTATTGTGGTGTATATAGTTGACCTTTGAATAACACAGATTCCAATTGGCCAGATTAACTCACACACAGAGTTTTTCCCAGTAAATACAGTAGTCCCTCTCTATATTGTGGTTCACTTATCGTGGCCTCCCTGTATTGCGGGATTTTAAAAAATATATTTAATTATTTAACGCAGATTTTTCAAGATATCACGGGATATTGTGGTACTGTATACGTATGTTGTTAGAGTTACCTAGGTTTAAGAGTGTAGAATAAATGTAAGGTTCCTACTTTGTGGGGGGGTCTAGAACATAATACCTGCAATAAGTGAGGGGATACTGTATATAGTTTCCCTCTCTATATCTAGGTTTTGCATGCTCACTGTCAACTAATCATGGACTGAAAACAGTATTTTTGATCCATGGTGGGAAATCCACAGATGCAGAGGGCTGACTGGATATACTGTTCTACATCTTTTTTAATATAAGGCATTTCAGCATCCTCAGGTTTTGGAACCAGTTTCTAAGATACTGAGGGACAACTGTAGTCAAAATTTCTATGTGGATTTTTTACTTTGTGGGGGTAGGAACCCCTAACCCCTGCATTGTTCAAGCATCAATTACACTTGTAATTTGATCAAAGAGGAGATCTCAAGTATTCTGAACCAAACACAATTAAAGGTATGTATGTGGTATGATAAATGTGTTATTTAGCTTGGTTGTGTTATGTGTGTATGTGTGTGTGTGTGAGTGTGCATACATAAACATCACATTCTATACCTTAAACATATACAATTTTTATTTGTCAGTCATAATTAAGTACATATGGGAAAAAGGTAATGGGTTTAAAAGAAGAGGTAAGGAATAAAAGAAAAAATCCAAAATTTTAATATGCTTTACAATGTAAAATATCTGATTCCGGCTAATAACCTGATATTTTGTATTTCTGGCAGCCCAATCCTCTGCATAGTAACTTTGGACTAGGTTTAAATATCTATTTCATGAAAAAAAATTTAATCAGTAAATGAATGAATAACAAGCATCCCATGTGATATATGAAATGCCTCCATAAGTATTTATTACATTTTAATGAACTGACTTTTCAAAGATGCTTCACCTAATTATTTGTCAAAATATTCAGACTCTGAACTTGCTATGAAACTAAACAACTGAAACTGAATTGTAGATATACTTTCAAACTTAAGTTTTTTAATTCAACTATTTATTTTGAGGTAATTATAGATTCACATGCAGTTATAAGAAATAATGTAGTGAGGTTCTGTATTTATTTTAGTCAGCTTCTCCAATGGTAATGCCTTGCAAAAATGCAGTATGCTATCACAAGCAAGAAACTGACATGGATACAGTCAAAATACAAAAATGTGTCCATCACCACACGACTTCTTCCCATTGACCTTTGATAGACGCTTTTATCCCCCTTCTGCCTTGGGCCCACTCCGCAACCACCAACAGGATTTCCATTTCTATCATTTGTCATTTTAAGAATGTTATATAGATGGAATTATGAAATATAACCCTTTGAGATTTTCTTTTTTCACTCATCATAATTCTAGGAGATTCATTCAGGTGCTTGTGTACATCAATACAGTTTTTTTTCTTTTTAACCATTCACCCACTAAATAACATACTGGGTTGTTTCCAGTTTTTCCCTATCAAGAATGAATCTAAAAAATAATCTGATGTACACATCCATTGACAGGTTTTGTGTATTTATAACTATTCATTTTCCTGTAATAAAAGCACAGGAGTATAATTGCTGGATTGCATTAGTTTTGCTGTTGTTTGTTTTTGTTTTTGTTTCCAAACGCTTTTTCAATAGTAGCTGTACCATTTTACATTCCCACCAGCAATGTATGAATGATGCAGGTTGTCCGAGCTTTCTCTATTGAATATTGTGACTTCTTTTTATTTTAACAATTCTTGTAGCTATATAGCAATATCTCATGTGTCACTTTATTTGTATTTTCCTCATGGTTACTGAAGTTCAATATCTTTACTTGTACTTAATTGGCACCATCTGTATACTGTCTGTATATTGTCTCTGTTGAACTGTTTCTTCATGGCTTTACTAATAGTAGAATTGGTTTGTTTTCTCTTACAATTTGATTTTAAGAATTCTTTATATATTCTAAATTCTAGTCATTTGGGGGATATGTAAATGACTGTAAGTGCTAATTTTGGTTTTTATGTATTTATTGCTAATACATGTCTACATGCAGTAGTCTTTCTATGCTTGTCTTATATCCAATGGCCTTGTTGAATTTAGTTATTAGTCTTAAAAGAGCTTTCCTCCCTCTCTCCCTCCATTCCTCTTTCCCTCGCTCCCTCCGTCCCTCCTTCCTTTCCTTCTCTCCTTCCCTTCCTTCCTTCCTTCTTTCCTTCCTTCCTCCCTCCTTCTTCCTCCTCCTCTTCCTCCTTCTCCTCTCCTTTTCTCCTACTCTCTGTATGTAGATTTCTTACATCATCTGAAAATAGTAACAGTTTTCTTTCTTTCTTTCTGATCAGTCCATCTTTTATTTTATCTTCTTGCCTCACTGAACCAGCTAGAACTTCTAGCACTACACTGAATAAAATAGTGATGCCATTAAGCAAAGTATTAGATTAACTGTAGTTTTTGGTAGATGTTCTTTATCAAGTTCAGAAAGTTCCCTCTGTTCATTTTTTGCTGAGAGTTTTAATTTTTATTTATGAGTGGGTGTTGAATTCTGACAAATGATTTAAAAAATCAATTGATATAATAATGTTTTCCCTTTAATATGCTAATATGATATTTATGTTGATTGATTTTTGAATATTGATCCAGTCTTGCAACCCTGGAATAAACCTCACTTGATTATGATATATAATATTTTATATATATTGCTGAATTCTACTTACTACTGTTTTCTTAAAGATTTCTGCATCTCTATTCATGTAGATATTGGTCTGAAGTTTTCTTTTATTTACTTATCATTTTTTTGTACTGTCTAAGCTTTTATTAGGTATCGTGATATTACTAGCTTCAAAAGATACTTTGGGAATGGTTCCCTATTCTATTGTCTGGAAAAGCTTGTGTAGAATTGATTATAGTTATTTCTTAAAGATTTCAAAGAATTCTCCAATGAATCTTCTGGGCCTGGAGATTTGTTTTAGTTTTATTATAGAAATACTCACATTATTTTATATCAGGTAAATTGTGGTACTTCGTAATTTTTAATGAAGTGTCTTATTTTTTCTAAGTTGTCAAATTTATGTGTGTTGACTTTTTAATTTTTTATCTTATTATCTTTTTGGTATCTGTAGGGTCCATAGTGGTATCACCCTCTTAAAAGTATTTACTGTTGGTAAGTTGTGTTTGCTCACTTAAAAAAATAATAATTTATTTATTTGTTTGGTTTTTGTTTGTTTATTTTATTTTTAGAGAGAGGGGAAAGGAGAAAGAGAGTGAGAGAAACATCACTATGTCGTAGTCTCTCACTCGCGCCCCTAACTGGGGACCTGATGTGCAACCTAATAATGTGCCCTGACTAGGAATCGAACCAGTGACACTTGGCTCGCAGGCCGATGCTCAATCCACTGAGCCACAGCAGCCAGGCTGCTCACTTTTTAAATGTCTGTCTTTTTAAATGTATCTAAATTGTATTGAATTTTTCAATAGAACATCTCTTTGTTTTGTTGGATTTTACACTTATTTGTTTATTTTATTGATTTATTGCCTTTTTATCATCCCGAGTGCTACTCTTCTTGATATGAGTTTAGTTTGCTTTTCTGGATAAAAGTTAAGTAAAAGTTGTTCATCTTACTACATTGCCTATTCCTGGTCCTTTTATTAGAGAAGACTTTTCTGGAGGTTTTAATTTCCTGTTTCTGTTGGTTTTGCCAGCTTTTCAACTTCCTTAGTTCCAAGTCTTTGATACTTGGAATGCAAGGAACTCATGAACATGTTATTTGTGTCTTGAGTTCATTGGTAGCCTATCTTCTCCTTTCTACCTTTTAGTGTGTTCTTGTTTGTTTTACATATAATGTTTAGTTTTTATATTTGTACTTAGTAAGAGTAGCTTGGAAAACTATATCTATTCCAACATATCTCCCCAAAAACAAAAATCTCTTTTTTTTCTCCTGAATAATGGGAAATTATGATCTTTGATACATTTTTCATAAAAAATAATGTGACTAACTGTGTTCCTTTTTTTGATATTAACTTACTATGGAAATAACAAAGTAAATAGGGCTTTATTATTTATAGGACACAAAGTCAGAGTGAATTAAGATTAACCAATAGATGTTTTTTAGAAAAAAAATTAGAAAAAAATAGATGTTTTTAGAAATATTTTAGCAAAATTGACTGTTGAAAAAAAAGAAAGAAAGCTATTACCCAGGCCTACACACCTACAATTAAGCCCACTAAAGCATTTACAGAGAAATAAAATGGACATTTTTATTTTAATTCATAGTGCGCTAATAGGACTAATGCACTTTTTCTGTGCAAAATAGTGAAGTTTATAAAACTACTCACCATTACAACTCTGTTTTGTTATAGACTTCAGATTTTTTCCTACTACTAATTGTGGTCCAATTAATTATTTGTGTGTGGTTATTGTCATACATCTTCAGACATTGGCAAATACCACCTGAGGGTAAGATTGCCAGCGTTAGCAAACAAAGATAAACACTATAGAAGATAAAAGTATGAGTTAAATTTGGGTTTCAGACAAAACACACACACACACACACACACACACACACACACATTTTTCAGTTTAAGTATGTCTTATATTATTTGTTGTTTATTTGAAATTCAAATTTAATTGGGCATCCTGAACTTTACCTGTCAACCCAGATTGGGTTAAATTTTCTAAGGTTGGAAACCTCTGAGTTAGAGGATGCCATGACCAAACTTCCTATGTAGGAGTTGAGTAGGCTTCAGCATAACTTTTAAGATAGGTGCATATGGCCTATGTGTCTTGGAATGTTCTAGAAAGAGGTTATATAGAGTAGGGATAGAAATGTAAATTTTTCTCTCTCATGGAGTTTCTTATGATGAGGTGAAGACAAGTAGTAAATACATAGCTGAGTAAAGGATGAGATTCCTGAGTCAGGAGAAACTAGATTTGACTGCTGTGGCGTCAAACAGCCCAAAATCCCTAAAGAATGAGAAAGGATTTTTCCCCTGTGTTATCTGGCCCTCTGGCTGGCTGCACTGTGTTTCACATGGCCTTCACTCTGACCACCGCACTGACAGGGCAGCCTCTATACGCAACATTTTTGTGTGTCTCCTTGTGCGGGAAAAATGAGAATATGGAAAAACATATGCTCACTTTTAAAGGTTTTATTCAGATTTCCTGACCCAAAGCAACCATATTGTTCTAAGTTAAGTGGAATGGAAATATGTAAGACTCCTACTGGTAGGTTTTAAAAAGCTATAAAGCATTAAAGAAGTCAGTATAAAATTAACGATCATGATATCTCAGATTAGTTCACCACAAAAGCAGAACCTGAGGGGAGAACTTGGCTTCCTGTCATTTATACACAATGTCACTTCAGAAAGCCAGAATAAAGCAGTGGCGAAAGTGAGTCAGAGAAACAAGAAAAAGCTAATATGAAAGCGTCCGATGGATCGGCTGGAGCTCTGCAACCACACAACCAACTCATTCTGAAGCCCAGCAGATCTTTCCCTCCCTCTGAAGTACTTTTTACCTGCAACCCCAGGAACACAGATGACATTGGGGTCCAGAGGGACAGCCACCTTCTGAGCAGTTTTCTGCAGTAGAACCGGCCTGTAGCCACCTCATCAAGCTGAAAATGTCCTAAAGCCCTTGAAATGCTCCCGCCCTTCTGCCACATCTCTGAGGAGCGTAAAGTTGAACTTATTTCTGTCCCTCCTGCTCACGCTCAGTTCCCAGCCGCTTTTCTCATCCTCAAGGGGATAGCCGAGGAGATAGTGAACGTTTCCAAGGAGGAGGATTCCAGGAAGACAGGGCAAGTGGGGGTTTCTCTAGAGCAGAATGGGCCCTTCTGGTGCGGTAGTGAGTGGCCTCACTCCATGATTGTCTGCACAGAAGATGATTGTCTGCTGTCTCCGTGACTCTGTGCAGCAGTTTCCTGCTTTGGTGAGAGATTGGACTAGAGGGTACCCGAGGTTTCTTCCAGCGCTCCTGGATTCAGAAGCCCTTCTTTTGCATGTTTTCCCACATACAATGCATACACATGAACGCATACTCAAAAAATCCTAACTGATTTACAAATGTGTATGCATGTGTACACGCACACAGGTATATGTTCAATTTCTAATTCCGATAGTTTGAGATTCAGATTTAAGAATATTCTAGCAATATTTTAAATTACAATCTTACATACTAGTCCTGGCACCACTAGATTAATAGTCATGGCGATAACCAAAACTGTTTTGTGTTATTTTGATAAACATTGAAAATGATATCATTCTTGTTTTGAGAATGTTAAAGTCAATAAACTGTATCTAAAAATAATAATAGTAATAATAAGCTATCAAAACAAATACTATTCTTTCAGCTGTTTCATCTAACTACAAAATTAATAACGTATTGACAGATGTAGGTTAGAACATTGAGAGTTATTAATTATGCTTATTTTAAAAATCATTGATAAATAGGTAGTCTTTCTGAAGGAGAGATCCAAAAGACATAAGAATATCAAATTCAACAGAATTGGTGTGAATAGTGTCCTCAAAGAATCCATGTCCACAAAAAAACTCAGAATATGATATTCTTTGGAAATAGGATCTTTAGATGTAATTAGCTAAGATGAGGTCATACTGGGTTGGAGTAGGCTCTACTGAATGACTGCTGTTCTTATATAAAGACTATATGAAGACACACAGAGACACACAAGGGAAATGCCATGGGGTGACAGAGGCAGGGATTGCAGTGAAGAGACTACTACCTAGAGGAAGTCAAGGGTTGCTGGCAACTAGTAGAAGATAGGAGAAAGATATCAAACAGATTCTGCCTTAAACTTCCAGAAAGAATCAGTGATGCGATACCTTGATTTCAAACTTTTGGCCTCCTGAACTGTTAGAAAAAATTGTCTGTTATTTTATGTTCATCGTACTTCGTTCCAGTAGCTCTAAGGAAATAATATACCAATTAAAGAAATTAGGAATGGCATTTTGGAAAAGATAATAATTATAATTTATAAATTGAGACAAACTCTAAATAGTAAACAGTCTACATATAGAATCTGAGTTTTTTAATCTAAACAGATCATGTAGTGTTATTATGGTTTTTATTAGTTAAAAGCTGGCCACTGAGAGTTTTTTCTCTTATGTTTGAATTGCATTTATTTTTCTTAGTTATAATCATCATCGTTATCACTTGTAATCATTATCATTATATCCATTAGTATTATCTTCAATAACATCATAAACAAATGTCAACTACTTAAACACTTTGTTTAGCATAGCATAATTTTAGATGCATGATCCCTGTCATGAAGGACACAAAATACAACCAAATATCGAACAAGCACATAAATAATTAAGAGTACACTTCCCTCCCTTAAACCCATTTGTAGCAAACATTATTACAGAGAAATGTTCCTTTTAACCAAGTTATTTCAACCAAGGGCAGATGGCCAATCCTGAGTGAACTCCAATAATGTGATTGAATTGAATCCTCTGCAATGAATCAAATTATACTGTGGATGATTCCTATGGTCTCTAACCCAGCAACAGCCACTTTCAAAACCAAATATAAGTGTAATTTGCATTATCAGAGCAAGTTCATTGGATCCAGGCTCAGAAACATTAAGACAAAAGAAGTTGAAGCATTTTATTAACGTAAAAAAAAAAATAAAATAACTTTATTAACTTTCATAGCCCTGATTCTTAAATAGGTCCATCTCATCCCCCCAAAGCCTCCTCCAACCTTAAAATTACTCATTCATTCAAACTAAATGTTCAGGATCTTGCCAAAAAAAGAGCAGGAAAGAAAGTGGTAAGGAAAGAGAAGGCGAAATAGAAAAAAATATAGCAGGGGAATGAGTTGGAAACTGTAGCAAAGAGAGCATTATGTCTGCGGTTCACTGCGTTGAGATGACAGTAAAGTTTTCCCTTGCCCCCTTGATGAGCTTAAAGCTTTCTTCTCTCTCTCTCTCTCTCTTCTAATGAATTAGAAAAACTGGGCATCCATTCAAATTCCCCTCTAATTCTGCTGACTGAAAACTTGATACCAAATAAAAGATTCATTATAAGATAAGCCTATAACAACAAGGCAGTGCGGAAGCACTGCATTTCATCATAATGGGATTTTGCCTCTATCAGCGTCCTCAACATGTTACCGAATTGTAGAACACAAGTATTTGAAATTCAGAGAGAATTTTTGTTTAAAAAATTACAAGCGATGACTACACATTAAGACTAGACAGTGCACTTACTCTACTCATTAAATAAATAAGTGCATTATAATTAGGCATAATATAATTATCATGAATTAGTTTTAATGTGAAACACATTCAGTAGTCTAATGTAAGGTAATTAATGTTTTTAGTGTAAGAAGCATAAATTTAGTTTTGTTGCAGGATAAGAAGTGAGACGTTTTCAGTATGCCTGAAGTGTGGAAGACCATTTAAAGGGTAATTTTATAGCACCTTGTGTTTCACACAAAACAATCATGTAAAGAATTTATATGTTGCAGTGTTCAAAATTTTTACTGTGAGATTTTTCTTTTTTCCTCGCTGGATTTCTGAAGAGGTCTAGGTCACTAATTTTTTTTAGTGGCAGACTGTTTATTTTTCTGAAATAGATACACAAAAGTCTTGATGTGACCTATAAAAATGATTGTCAGAAGACATGGTTTCTATGTTCTTCTGCAATGAAGTGGGGTAGCATTAAATAGAAATGAAAAAAAGCTTCAGGCCAAAAAGAAACATTTGATCAATGGTCTCCTACACTATTTAGAAACATATATCTTAGCTCTGACCTAAGAAAACACCTTGATGATGATGATCATGATGATGATATATAATTATGTAAATTAGAACTTGTGATGACCTTGGAATCTATTATTGTATTAATATAACACCGCTATTGAAATAGCCATTGTAATTCATATTTTACTTGTGAGAAAACTGGCTCAAAGTCTGGTGTCTAAGGAAATTACATATCACTTGGATTTAGGAATTTTTAGTTCTTTACTGTGTAAAAAAATAAAAAATGAAAAAGTTCACAGTACTAATATGAGCCATCTATCCTGTTTGCAGACCCTGAGAAGGCCACTGAACATTGAACATTAAAGAAAATTGCTTGCCATTGCAGTGAGATTTCAGAGAGAAACTCTTTGTGATTTTCTCTCCTTCTGCATTCTGAGATAAAATCTCTCAACCACTGATCTTGCAATCGCTCAGATTTAAAAGCAATGTCATTAATGTGAAACATTGCATTTATGGGCAAACTTTCCTCAAAATCTGGTTTCCTTTCATTTCATTCTCTGGTATTACTTGTGTAAGTATTTCCTTTCCCAATCAGATAAGCCCTGATTGCAGTCTGTTTTACTATTCTTATATCCTTGCATCAATGCCTAGACTATTAAATTTTTAGGAAGTCTTCTGAGAACAGTATGGGGACTGTCTCAAAAAAGATTATTGTCTCTTTTTCATAGCTCAGGCTGCTATAACAAAATACCATAGACTACCACTCAAAAACATAATTTGTTTTCTCACATATTTGGAAGCTGGGAATTCTATGATCAAGGGTATTTCATTTTTTTCCAATAAAATACTAACATTTAAAATGATTAATTATATTTTAGACATTTTTCTCAGAATTTTGTAAATTTAAATACATAGTACAATTTTAACAGCCACACAGAAATAGATCTTGCTTCTGTAATTGCAATATGTTTAGAAAATGAATGTTTAAAATGCATAAAGGTACTGAATGTAATTTACTTAGCTCACCATCTAGAGTGATGAAATATACATTTAATCATATTACTTCGGACTTATTTTTTTATATAGATCTTTTTTTGTTTTAAAAATTTATTTATTGATTTTCAGGACAAAGGGAGGGGGGGAGAGAGAGAAACATCAATGTGTGGTTGCTTCTAATGCTCCCCCAACTGAGGACCTAGCCCGCAACCTAGGCATGTGCCCAGACTGGGAATCGAACTGGCAATCCTCTGGTTTGCAAGCTGGCACTCAATCCACTGAGCCACACCAGCCAGGGCTAGGTTTATTTTTTTAATAAAAGAAAAAAATATGATAGATAAATTCACTGTATCTTTGCTCTAATCTTTCATACCATTTCTTCTCAGGCAGTCCTCAAACTTATACACATAGGGTTTTTTCAGATTTTTTTAAACTTTGTAATCTTATATATATGCATTAATAAAAATATGTATTATTTCTTAGAAAACATATATGAGTAATAAATATAGAAAACTTACTTTCTCTCCCTCTATCTACTTTCATTTCTGTCCAAAGCTCTAAAACTTCTCATTTGACTCCTTTTGGAATAAGAAGAAAAATGACATAAGATTTTCTGGCATCCAGGAGACCTACTCTAAGAAAAGATTAAGAACAAGCCCTGAGTGGTGGGGCTCAGTCAGTTGGGGGTTGCCTTGCAAACCAGAAGGCCACTGGCAGGGTTCCTGGTCAGGGCACATGCCTGGGTTGGAGGCGTGCAAGACGCAACTGATTGTTGTTTTTCTCACACATTGATGTTTCTCTCTCTTTCTTCCTCCCTTCCCCTCTCTCTAAAAGATAAATAAATATAATCTTGAAAAAAAGAAAGGTTAAGAACAAAATATTTCTTGAGAATATAAGCGAAATAAGTAAGAGAGGAAAAATCAAGGACCATATGATTGCGCTCCAATGCGGGACAGAAAACAGAAGACAGCAAATGGGCAAATAAGAAGAACAAACAAAAACGCATAGACACAGACCACGGTGTGGTGGTTTCCAGAGGGAAGGGGGTGGGGTTGTAGTAAAGTGCAAAGGAGGTCAAACAGTGGTGACAGAAGAAGATTTGACTTTGGCTTGTGGGCTCACAATGCCATTAACAGATCATGTGTCATAGAATTGTACGCTTGAAACATACATAATCATATTAACCAATGTCACTTCAATAATTGAAAAAATAACAAAGTATTTCAAAAGAAAGTTGCAGAAGGGAAAATCTTATGTTTACAATGACCTGGTAAAAAATATTTAGATGATCTCCCAATCACATGTTTGTTTGGTAAAGACTAAATTATTGACACTCATGATGGATGGGTCAGGGTGAATATCAAGGAGAATGAATAGATCAAGGCCAAAATGGGATAACACTTCTTGAAGTCTAATTAGGAAATTCATTTATTCAAATGTATGACCAGGTACTTTATAATCACCCAAATCACATTCTTTGGAATTTAGAAAAAAGTACATATTTTAGTGAAGCACCTGAGTACTATGGACACATACACAGTCAATAAGAAGCTGTAACACTGAGAAATGTTGTCATAACCTGACTATGACCTATTCAAATAGATAGTACCTGTTTGAAAATAACACATCTAATTTCTTCATTTTTCCTTCAAAAAAGTTTCATATTGTTGTTTAAACCCCACAGTAAACACAGTCTGAGGAGCACTAAGAGGATGCATAGCATCCCCAGAGGTCTTGATAGCTCAGCCATAGCAGCTCTGAGGTGCAGTGCAATAAATCATGCGCACATACAAATTTGTCCTGACATATTGACAGTGTTTTTAATTAATTAAGAAATTACTAAAACCAATCAGTGTACCTTATGGTATATCTTTTATAGCTAATCCCTGTAGAATTAATTTACTTCACAAGTATTTATTGAATGCTCTCAAAATACTGGGCAACATTTAAGGTGTTATTGACATCACAGAAAATAATAATAACAATAATTATTAATAATAATAACACAACAATAATAATATATTTCTATCCTTGTGGGAGTCTACTATTACATATTATGTATGCAAATACAAATATTTTCATACTTCCACAAAGAGTAATGTATTCATTCAAATTCCACTGACTGAGATGTGATGTTGAATGATTGAAAGGACAGTATATCCATCATGTGTCCAGTGT
The DNA here is from genome assembly GCF_987537825.1 of Furipterus horrens. Taxonomy (NCBI): domain Eukaryota; kingdom Metazoa; phylum Chordata; class Mammalia; order Chiroptera; family Furipteridae; genus Furipterus; species Furipterus horrens. The sequence continues at coordinate 17,395,039 of NW_028327177.1, read as the reverse complement.
AAAATATGATGTAAATGGAGGGATAAATAAGTTATTGTTATTCAGACATCACTAAACTATTATCAATTTATTGTAATATTTCCAAGTACATTTCTTTCCAAAATACTATTTTTGTTAAATGTTCCTCCTAAAAAATTTATCAAAAAAGTACATTCCACAATATTACTCTCTAGGAAATTTATAAAGCCCAGGAGAAGATTAAATCCATAAAGGAATTATGCAGAATAGATGTACTTTTTCTCCTTTACACTAGTATTTCCCAAATATACTACCTTAGGATCCATTACACAAGTATCACAATTAACTTCCCAAGATACCACTACCCCAAAGAACATTATGAAGACTGTTTCCCCAAATTAAGCCAAACTTTGGGATTATTATAACTTTAGTTACATATATCATTTTTATAGATCCTATTAATGTCCACATGATCCATTAGCATTGTAAAAAAAATACAGCTCTTTAAGTTTTGCCTAGAAACTGGAAAGCTCATCCAGTGAGCACCTTTTTCTGGGTTTGCTTGCAGTATTTTATGACCATGTGACTAAATACCATCCACAAAATGGTGGTGAGACCAGTGGCATTTATAGAATGAAATGGATACAGTTTTATGTCATATGTATAAATCTATTAAAAATCTGCATTCTTAGACTTTCTTTTTTGCTTCCTGCTATTTTTGAATTGGTAGCAAGAATAGCCAGCTTAGGTCCAGAGAGAATGATATAGTTGTCTAAGTGGACTAAGTCCATCAATGAACTTGTGGAAGAGCTTGTCTTTGATGAACTCTTATGTAAGAGAGAGGTAAACATCGATGTTGTGAACCATTATATTTTTGTGTATCATTGTTATAGAGATTTTGCACTAAACTTTACTATTATAGTAGTAATATTATAGTAATAATCTGATTCTTAAATGTCAGCATTTTTTCTTCTTCTTTTTCTGAGTCTTGCATTCCCATATTGAGTAGCTAGTTTAAAAATTAGCTACAATTGTTTCCCTCCCTATATTCATACCTCTTTGTCATGTAACTTTGTAACTATTCCCATTATTGTTTGAATGCATTTTTGCTAATACTTTAAAAAATTTTTTTTCGATTATACTTTTTATTAAACATTATTTTGTATTAGTATCAGGTATACATCATACTGGTTAGGCATTCATATACTTTACAAAGTATTCTCCATGATATTTCCATGACCCAATTGGTACCATACATAGTTATTACATTTTTTACTGTATTCCCTGTGCTGTACTTTACATCCCATAACTATTTTGTAACCACATTTCTGTACTTCTCAATCCCTTCATTATTTGTACCTCAGCCCCCCACCCCTCCTGGCAATAATTCTGATATTATTCTTTCATAAAAATGCATATGAGGACCAGTAAAACATTATCTTTATCTTCCATGAAATCATATAACTTTAATAGAATTGATAAATTTAAGATTTCAGTAATATTTGTCATCTGTGTCATATAACTTTTTGTGTTCAATAATCCTAAAGTGAGCACTGGTATAGTCTTCCTTTTAGATACAATAATTTTGATCAATTTCAAATTTCAATAAAATAATTATGACAAACAGTAGCAGTCATTAGAATATTAGATCCTTTTTAATTTCTTAGTTACTAATGCTATGCATCAACTCTAATACTTTTAGTCGTATTCTACAAGAGGAAGGCAGTAAACATTATAAACAGCACCCTTCTTTAAAGATGTAACACTGCTTTTCTATTCACTCATCTTCTGATGGGCACTTGGGCTGTTTCCAGATCTTGGCTATTGTAAGTAATGCTGCAAAGAACACAGGGGTCCATATATTCTTTCAAATTAGCATTCAGATTTCTTAAGATATATTCCCAGAGCAGGATTACTGAGTCATAGGCAAATCCACTTTAATTTTTTGAGGAAACTCCGTACTGTTCACAGTGGCTGCACCAGTCTGTATTCCCACCAGCAGTGCACCGAGGGTCCTCTTTTCTCCGCATCCTCACCAACATTTGTTGTTTATTGATTTATTGATGATAGCCATTCTGGCAGGTGTGAGTTGCTATCTCATTGTGGTTTAAACTTGCATTTCTCTGATAATTAGTAACATTGAGCATTTTTTCATATGTCTATTGGTCTTCTCTACTACATCCCCTTTAGAGAAGTATCTATTCAGCTTCTTAGCCCATTTTTTCATTGGATTGTTTGTCTTCCTGGTTTTGAGTTGTATATGTTCTTTATATTTTTGGGGAATCAACCCCTTATCAGATATGTTTTTGGCCAATGTGTTCTCCCACTTAGTGGGTTCCCTTTTTACTTTGTTGGTGGTTCTGATGAGTGGATTTTAAAAAAGCTGTTGTATGTTAACACAATGGAAGACTGCTTAACTATTAAAAAAAAAAACTTACCTTCTGTGACAGCATGGGTGGAACTGGAGAAAATTATGTTAAGTGAAATAAGTGAATCAAAGAAAGACAAATATCATGTGATTTAACTTATATATGGAATCTAATAAACAAAAATTAACTGACAAACAAAATAGAAACAGATACATGGATACATGACTGTCAGCTGCCAAAGAGGATGAGGGGGGGATGGATGAAAGAAGTTGAAGAGATTAGACAAAAAAAAAAAAAAAACACATTCACGTAAGACATAGACACAGACAAAACGTGGCAACACCCAGAGGGAAAAGAGTAGCGAGGTCGGGTGGAGGTGGGAGAAGGGGGGAAATGGGGACGGAAAGAGGCTCCGCTTCTGGTGATAGGTGTGCAGTGCGGTGCGCAGATGAGCAGATGCTGTTTTACTGAGTTGTACACATGAAATCTATATGGTTTTACCAACCAATGTCACCAAAAGAAATTCAATTGCTTAGAAAAGGGTTTAGAGGTATCAGTCCTTTTCAATCACTTTCCATCACTAGTTCCTCTTTTTATACTGTATTTATTCTAGAATAATTTTTGTATAAATAATAACTAAATCATCCTCATTTGAAATTCAGCTAGGACTTTTCAATTACATTGAAGTCAAAGCATGTTCAAGAGTGAGTGGGTACTCTGTAAAATGGTATTGTGAACTGTTACTCTGTACAATCGTATGTACTTGTTTTGAGGATAAAATGAGATAATCACATGAAATATTTAATAAATGCTAAACTACATAGTCTTAATATATTAGCTAAAATCATCATCAGTATCATCATTACATATAACTGACTTTTGAGATCATGGTGTTCACTTTTGTCCCAGCCCAAGGTTCTTATTACATATTTTTAAGCCCCTTCACAAGTTATTCTGCTCTCTTCCTATGTAATCCTACAATTTTTTTCAAACACAACATAAATATTGTCTTTTCCATGAACACTATGCCGAAGAGATCTTTTTTTCTTCTTTTGTCCTTTGGTAGAGCTAATTTACTATGTATTACTAGTCCTACTACTCTTGGCTCCTCTTCACATTATATATTTATCTGCTTTCAGCCACTATTACTTTAATTATATAAATAATTTGTATTTATGTGTATTGGTATAACATACAAACATAAAAAAATGAAGTATATTAATCTTAAGTGTATGGGTGGATGTATTTTACCTAGCATATACCAATAAAACCACCCTTTATATCAAGATATAAATAATATCCAGTAGCCCATAGGGTTTGCATGTACAACCTCCTAGTCCATATCACTCCTACTTTCTCTTTCACAGACATCAATTTTTCTAATTTATATAAACATAAATCAGTTACATTTGCTAACTTTTGTACTGATGTATGAATCTCATTATTCTAGTATTTTTTAAAATGTTTGTTTTGAAATTATTACAGAGCCACAGGAGTTGCAGAGAAATGTGCATGGGGATCCTGTGCACCATTTACCAAACCTCCTTCAATTTTAATATCTTGCAAAACTATAATATAGTATTATAGCCAGAAAATTGGTATTGGTGTAATCTGTATATTTCACCAATTAGTTATACATGCACTTACTTGTGTGTGTTTTGCAATTTTTTGCAATAAAATGACATGCATAGATTTAAGTAACTGTAGCTCAAGACACAATACTGTACCATTGCCACAAGCATCCCCGGAGCCACCACTTACAGCTACAGCTGTACCCCATCGCCATTCCCATCTGCCCTCAGTTCCTTAATCCTGGCAGAAAAAGTCTTCATCATCTCTATAAATTTGTTATTTTAATAATTTTGTATAAATGGAACTATACAGTAAGTGTCATTTCAGATTTTTTTTTTTTTTCATGCAGGGTAATTCCCTTGGTTTTCATCCAAGTTCTGTGTGTAGCATTAGTTTGTTGTTTTTATGGCAGAGGAGTATTCCGCAGCTGGTTACACCACAGTTTGCTTAACCAGTCGCCCATTAGAAAACATTTGGATAGTTTCCCATTTTCAACTGGGCATCCAAGTACAAATAGATAAGCTTTTGTAAGTGAATATAAGTGTTCACTTCTCTGGAATAAGTGCCAAAAGCTCAATTATGGGTCACATAAGTTTATTTTTTAGATTTTTAAAAGAAACTACCAAGCCCTTGTCCAGTGTGTCTATAACATTTTACATTTCTATCAGCAGATTTTCTGCATTCTTGCCATCATTGGTATTATCGCTGTTTTGTTTTTTAACTTTCTCTATTCTGATATGTATGGTTTTAATTTAATTGGTACTGAGGTTTTAATTAGCATTTTCATAATGACAAATGGTGTTGAACATCTTTCCAATCGTTTATTTGCCACTTGCGTATTCTCTTAGATGAAATGTATCTCCATATTTTTTTATTTTTAATTGGACTATTGTTTTATTAAATTTTGGGTTTGGGGAGTTTTCTAAGTATTTCAAATACAAGTCAGGAGAGTGTGGTAGTTACAGAGTGATAGATAGTATATTAAAGGAACATAATAGAAAATTCAGAAATAAAGTCACAAAAATATGCCAATTGACAAAGGTATAAGGCAATTTAATGGGGAAAGGATGGGCTTTTTAACCAATTGTGCTGGAGCAACTGGACATCTACAGGTAAAAAAAAATTAACCTCGACCTAAATCTCCTACTTTATACAAAAATTAATTCAGTTAGTTCATGAAGTTAAAAGAAAGTGTAATGTTCAGAAAAGAAACACATAGGAGAAAACCTTCAGGACTCAAAGTAGACAAAATCCTTAGACTTGACACTAAAATCATGATTCATAAAAGTTCAAAAACCGGACCTCAAGAAAATTATATACTTTTATTTTATGAAAATTTTTGTTAAGAGGATGAACAGACAAATGAGAGACTGGTAGAAAACACTTGCAAGTGATTCTAACATTTTTTAAGGGTAGGAGTTATATGTGTATCTCTTCCTCACATTTCATCTGAAAAAGCACCTAAATATAAATAGTACACAGTAAGTCTGAGAATACCTGCTGAGATAAAACTTGAAAGTTGACTGATAGAAATATTATTCTTCTTTGACTAGGACTTTCCCCCCCTTTCCCCCTTTACTCTCTCCCTTCTGGTCACTGTCAGTCTGTTCCTTATTTCCATGCCTCTGGTCTAGTCAAAGAACTTGTATACATGACCCACAGACATGGGCAACAAAGTGAGGACTGACTCTGGGAGAGGGGGTGGGTGGGGGGCAGTGGAGAGCAATGGGGGATAAACTGGGGCAACTGTATGTAACAGAACAACACTGCAATTTTAAAAAAGAAATATTATTTTATCTTTGGTGTCAAGGAAGGCACATTATTCTAGAAGTAAAAGAGCAAAGTTAGATTTGGTATTATAAAATTTACAAAGGAAAATGTGAAATGTTTTTGAGAGCTCCGCTTCTCCATGGCTCATGTTTAACACAATGTTTCTGTGAAAGTGATGTGCACCGTTTACCATGCTTGGGCCATACTCTAATGCCCTTGCTGACAAGTGTAATTGATTGCTGTGGAAATATTCTTGACAGGGCTCAGTCTGCTGGCTTTGCAAAATATGAGTGTCCTACCAGAGGACTGCTTCAAGTCAATAAGAAAAAAGGACCATTCTCCCTGAAAAGTCCTTTTAGTTATATCCTGGCTATCAAATGTCAATACAGCTGACAAAGTGGCCAGCAAACTGCAAGTATAGATATCACATGGTGATTATAAAAATTTACAGCTGTCATCTCAAATGAGAATATTTCCCAAGGGTGTGAAAGTAACATGTGAGGACTAGCTGATGAAGCATTCTGCTCTGGCTTTTTCTTTCATGAACTAAGATCACAGAGATGTGACAATGCCATCCACAAGGTTCAACAAAATGTTCCCCAAGATTTAGAACTTAATATTGAATTTTAAAAAACATCTTTCTAATGTGAGACAGACATTTTAAACTACTTTAAAAGACAGTGCAAAGCTGTTAATTTGGCAAGATAAAATAAGAAAAAAATAAAACGTATCTTAATTAGCATCATGCATTTTTAAATGATAAACTGTTTTACAAAGTATGCATTAATTGTAGCATAGGTATTTCTGTCATTTAAAGGTGCCCTAATTTGAAGATAAGAGTGAGGTAATTAGTTTTTCAATCATGTCTGGAGAGGTCTAGGCCTTTTGAGAAAAGTAAGGCTATGACTTAATTTTGATCCAATACCTGCACTTCTTTAAAAGGAAATATAATGAGCCATTTTATTAATACAGTTGTTTGGGAACATGCCTTTAGTAAGAAATCTGGATAAACTAATGACTTTTTAGTAGTTTTTTGTCTGGCTATGGTTAGAGTCGTGTTTAATAGAGGCATATTTAGTATGGTACATAGGTCAGCAGAAAGTACAACAACTTTCTCGAAGTGAAGCAAAGAATGAACAATAGATACATAAAGCATATTTCCTAGAGTTCACAAATTGCACTCTCAAGCTATGCCATGGTTAAATATATGAGATCAATCTGTGTTCTCAGTACACAACCCTCTAAGCCAATCAGTACATCTCTAATTCAATACTTTATTATTTCTCTTGGACATGTGCAATCCTCAGATTCTTTCCGTCACCTCTACAGTACCAGGTTAACGTTTCTAAAGCACAGTTCTGACCACAATATTTACATATCACAAGTTTGACTGTCGTGTAAAGGCATACAAATTTAGTATGAAATTCAAAGTCTTTTGCCTCAATTTTTGATTGTAGGAATATTTTCCAGTCTTTCCTATCAGTTATTCAAATGAATTAGATATGCCATGCATGGCACCTATTCTTACTGCAGCTTCTGTTCAATAGTATTTCTCTGCTAGCATCTCCAGCATATTAAACTTGAATCAGTATAAAACACTGTAGAAGTCACTTCTTATAACATAAAGGAAAATATTAAATATACTAAAATATATGTAATGGCCTGATTAAGAATGAGAATCTGGTAAAATAAATTTTCTTTCTCAGAAAATTTAATTGGGAAAATGTTAATTGGATGAATTAATTGCTAAAATATGCAGACACAGGAGTCTTGAAGCAGATCCTAGGCCAGAAGTGGTGAAAGTTAGATAAATTATAGAGATAAAATACTTAAATAATTAGAAGCAATGAGAACACATCACTGCACGACAGTTACAAGGAAAGGATTGTAAGAGGGGTGTCAGCAGGCATGATCAGAGGATGCTAACTCAAGGCAAACGCGATACGAATTTAGCGGCATGAAAATAGCTCCACAGAAAATGAATTACGTCAACAGCACTGTCGGTCAGAGGGAATCTGCCTTGACTCTAGTACCCCCGTAATATCTATCTAGGTGATTTATTTCAATTTGGTTAGGTTTCTTGAGAAATTATCTTTTCTATTCCCATGAAATCTGTATATCCTTCTTGACACTTCAAGATAGTTCTGGGGATTCTGGCTATACACTTGATTCCCATGAGGCACACCTAAGAGTTAATGGTGCTAGAGCATATCTAAGTGCTTACTTGGAGACTGATCCATTTCCAAGGTCACTGTATCACTAGCAATCACAGAAGTTAGGCCATGCTAAATGTCTTCCTAAAATTTATTCTCAGTATTATTGTAGTACCCATTTAGAATATTTAAAGCAGATTTGATTTAGTAGTTTAAGTGTTTTGTTGTTATTTATAAAATAACTTTTATAAATCAGGCACAAACCAAACATTGCTACTATTAATTTTCCCTTTTTGTCCCTTGGTTCAAGAATCTTTGGATGGCTCCAAAGGTAGAGTTTAATGATATCGATTATTAGCATTATATCTGTATCAATTATCTACCTAAAAAAATAAAACCTAAATTCTCTATAAAAGAACTATAAAGAGTAGCAATCATGCTACATTAAAAAAAAAGAACAATAAAAGGACAACATATACAAGTGCAAATATTTCGTGTTCACCTAGATTTTCTGTTTATTTTTGTCTATTTATCTCCTTATTTTTAAACAATGACCAAAGGATATTTTTATTATTATAGCTTTTTCTGGCCATTGGATAAAGACAATATTAATATCTCAGTATTACACCATTCCAAATTTCTAAAAGTTAACTGAATAAATAGCAAAGTACAACAAAGTTAATGACATGAATTTTTATATATCTTAAGATATACAGTAGTCCCTTTCTATATCGCAGTTCACTTATCGTGGCCTCACTGTATCGCAGGATTTTAAAAAATATTATTTTTAATTATTTGTCATGGATTTTTCGCTATATAGTGGGATTTTGCACTACTGTATCTGTATGTTGTTAAAGTTACGTAGGTGTAAGAATGTAGAATATGTTTAAAAACATAAGTAGTGTTTATAAAAGTGTGGAACAGGTTAACAAGGGAGTGGGAAAGGTTTATAAGGGTGTGGGAAGGGTTTATAAAGCCTTAAAATATATAGAAATACTAAAATAAATGTAAGGTTTCTACCTCACAGATTTTCACCTATTGCAGGGGATCTAGAACGTAATACCTGCGATAAGTGAGGGAACACTGTATTTCATATATTTCAAATGGAATATTTTCTGTATATATTTTAAAATTATTTTCTATGATTTCACAAACCTAAGACTCAAACTCCAGGATTCAGGTTGAATAATGACAATTTCTGATTGCACATTTTATTCCTATTACATTTATATAGTACCTCTCATACTTTTAAAATTAATGTCTATGTATATTGTATACATTCTTATCATTTTTATTCTAACATAAAACATATAATTCAGCAAGTGACAGCTATGAACTGTTTCAGAGTAAATGAGTTTTTTGGTTAATTAAAAAAAGTGACAGATTCTTTGAATTTTCTCTCACTGAGATTTGGACAGGGAGCAAAATCCTATCTCTGTCTCTTTTCTTTCTAATCTCAGAAATTATTATTTCAAATCAACATGCATTTCTTCCTTAAGAACTAGACATGTTCTGTTGGAGGAGCTAAAGTGGACAACACATTTCTCTCTTTGTTACTCATTTGGCTTTAGCTTAGGGGAAAAAAAAAAAGATCTCCATAAAAATAACGGCTATTGTAAACAATCTTCACAGTAATAGGGATGATGGTGAGGTGATGAAATATGTTTACTGCAAAGAGGTAAAAAATAACAAAGGATACATGTTCCTTTATTGTAAGAAAAGGATAAAAATCTTAATTGTATGAAAGTGATCCCACATACTACTACAAAATAATAAGGTGGGGGTATATCTCTTATCTTCTAAATTATATTAATGTATCAAGTTATAAAGGTATGATTGCCATCATATACTTCAAGAACCTTCCTTTGCAATTTTTACCCTTTTGGTTCTGCTAGAATGTTCTGGAGGCTAGAACAGAATACGGACTCTAGGATACAGGCCATGTCTCCTATATTACTTTGCTTATAGTTGGAATGCCTTTGTCTGGATCTATGGTAATATGTCATTGCACAGGATAAACTCCAATAAAAATTTTGGATAGCTATGTGAGTATAGCTTAATCTCTACTTTCCCTTTATTTCCAAAACAATAAATTATCAATAACTATAAAACAAACAAACAAAAAGCTTACCTCAGGTATGAACTTCAAACATAAAATGTTGCTCTCCATCTACCTGAAACAATAAACAAAATTCTCTTATATAAATAGGAAATGGAATTCAATAGAAGGGGACATTTAAAGCTGACATCATATCATTTCTTCAACTGAGGAATGAGTGTACCTTAGCAATTGAATAAACATCACATTTTCAACACACCACTGATACTTTTAACACAGATATATTAGAGGACTAGTTCTAGGAAAAACTTATGCCACAAGCATATTCTTCTTGAAGAGACAGTCTTAATGGGCAAAGTTATCTTGGAATAGAGTATCTCAAGCTTTAAATAAAGAAAACTCTCAATATCCCATAGATAATATAGTCAATAATGTTTGTAATTACTATGAATGTTGTCAGATGGGTACTAGACTTATCAGGGTGACCACTTGGTAAGGAATATAAATGTTTAATCACTATATTGTCCATCTGAAAGTAATAAAATATTGAATGTTGAATGTAATTTAAATTTTTTTTAAAATTCTCAATATCTTCATCTGAACCACAGTATCTGGCATAATGTTGTTAAAAACTACTGATTACACTTATTAAATAAAATATATTTAAAATTATATGCCAAAATAGTTTTAATCCACATTGTGAAATATTTTTATCATTTTAATAGGATAATCTAAATTAAAGAAACTATTATAATTTTTAAAAAATGTTGTGGTTAAGAAAAATTCCTAAGTATGAAATTAAAAGAGGACATTTGTTTTAAATACTAAAGTAAACAAATTCCATGGACCAAAACATAAAATTTGATAGCACACATCTCTAAAAATGTTTATGCTAAATTAGAAAGTACTGAGATCATCCACCATCTGGTGATTGTTTATATGATGAATTGCACAGGGATCTGGGCATTTCTATCGGGATCGAATGAATTGGCTAGAAGGAGCACGGATGCACAAAATATTCTCTACAAGTATTATAATTAGGTAGTGTTCAGTTTAATGCAGTAGAGGTCACAGGCATATGGATAAAATTATGCAATGCAATTCAACTTTTGCTACAGTTTTCTAATATATATAGCTGCCACATTATTCATGTTTCAGAGCCAATGCCTTTCACAGAAGTTTGTGTGTGTGAGAGAGAGTTGAGGGGGCTGGATATTTAGGGAAATATTTAAGAACTTTGAGGTTCCACTTTGAAAAATTCTAGTCAAGATTAAGTGACAATCTAAAATTAAATACGCTGAATTTGGAAAGATGATTAAGATGAGTTTTCAATGTTAACACAATGGTCACTTATGCAAAAATTAATTTATTGAAATTTACATTTTGTTCACTTTTTATTTTCTGCACCAGAACAAAAATTTTCATTTTCTCTAATTAATTCATTAACAAGATAGCAGTGAATTTGACTGTTTCTCTGCATAACTTGGGCTTCTTTCATTTTATGTTCTGTGTTTAATGTTAGAATTAGAAACTCTGTTTGCCTACAGAACAACTGGAAAAATTAACACTGCTCTCTTTTAGCATTATTGTGATTATAGAAGAAAAAAATGAATAGATGAATTTTATGGCAAATTTCTCAGGACATATTAAAATAACTGACATAAACTGTATTGATTTCTTTCCACCCTATCAGTCAAGTCATGCCAACTTCAATATCCTTTATTATATATTTTTTGAACAACCAAAAATAATATAAGAATGTGGTTACACATAAGGTAATTTTTTTTTCATTTTTAAATTATTTACTTTTTTCCAAACATCTATTTTCGCAAGCATAGCTACTTAGTTCAACGGGAAAAAGAGACATACATGTAAGTCAGAAGAGGAAAATACTTATTAAAAATAATTGAAACAGTAGAATCAAGTTTGCATATAGGACAAATAAATGTATTATTGTTAATTAATTGACAATGTGGAAATGTTAAATATTACTATGTGTTTACATGTTTATTTTATTCTGTCTGACTCATAATCATTCATTCATTTTATATATAGCATATGGAGTATTCTCTTTCCCCCAGGACTTTCTTCCATGAACAAATATGAGTTCCAATGAAATTTCATGAGTACCTCTGAGGCAAAACATTGCATTGTGATCATTATGGGTTTAGAATGAAGATCTGAATTGGGAGTAAGAGAGTAAAATGATAGAACTGCTTGCTTCAGAATAGAATATATTATTAACTGAGTTTCACTTAGATATTGCATGGTCTATTTAAAACTATTTAGTGGAGAATTTTATTCTGTACTATTTTATAAGCAATTGTTGCTTCTTAAGTGTGTGTGTGTGTGTGTGTGTGTGTGTGCGTGTGTGTATGACCCACAACTTCAATTGTTTTATATTTAAACAAGGGAGAAAAGCTATTTCAATTGTTTTTCTTTCTTTTTTTTCAATTACATTGGAAAGGAATAATTATATTTGATTTCAGATAAATCTTATGGCTTGCTGAGCATCAGTATTTCCAGTAAGCCACACATGTGCAAAACAAACAAATATATGTGAACGGTTACACATGTTTGATTTTAGAATTAAAGATAAACAGAGTCAGCCTGAGGGAAATTTGTGATGAGAGATAAAATTGTATAATAACTCATCTACTTCCTTCTGTTTGTTTTCAGAATGAGATCTTTCTTTTGCTAAACTTTGACAATCTTCCTCTTGCCTCTGCTTCCTGCCATGAGATCTGACATATTTATTGTACAATTAGTAGCTTGAGTTTTAAAATAAAAGAACACTAATAAAATAATGAATAAAGAATAACTGCTTTATTTTGTATCCCACATGTATACCAATTATGTAACTAAGAAATACTGTATTAAACCATGTTTTGAAAATAAGCGGTCATAAAGTGAGCTCATGGCACCCTAAGATTGTTGCAAAGACTATGTGTTTCTGAGACATTATAGACCCTACAGCCCTTAAATTGTCCTTATCCTAGCCTCTTAAAAATTGCCTTATGTTAATGAAGTACAATAACACTAAATCTTTACTACTGTTGGTACATAAATGAAATCCCTGTTATAACAACTTCCTTTACTAAGGAAATTTATTAAAGTGTAGTCTGCCTCTGACTGATGGTCCTGCATACCCAGGTCAAGATGTGCTAAAGCTCAAAACTTCTTCTATAATAATATTAAGAGACTATTTGCCTTTTCCACTATGTTAACATGCACTGATAAAGAAAAAAAAGTGAATAAAACCGCTGATGGCTTACTACAAATCGAGGAAGTGGCCCCAAACTGTAAGAGTTGTACTTGTGTTCTCACTGTCAGTGAAGTAAAAATAAAAATAACACACAGTTCCATTTAAGATTGTCCTTGTTGAAATAAGAAAAATGATTGTATTTACCCTTGACCCTGGAGTAAGTGTTTTATACAATATTCTATGTGACAAAGGGGCAAGTACAGGTAAGACTCCTGGTCATAGATAAGGATGACAGTCACTTTGACAATAACTTCTTCTGTGATTATTAGACCTGTGAGCTAAATGAGCCTTTTTTTTTTTTTTTTAGCAGACCACCATTTTTGTTTGAGAAAACAACTGGCAGACAAACTGTAACAGACAAACTGTAACTATTCAGACTTGGGTATTTGACTGACATTTCTTGAAAAAAGAAAAAAAGAAACGAGTTTGTCTATTATAAAAAAAAAAGAAAAAGAAACACAAATTGTAATACCTATTACCAACAATAAGATTCAAGCTTTCAAGATAAAATTGGTTTTCAGTGAAACTCATGTCACTGGGTGATTAAAAACTTTCCAATACTTATGGTCTCTTTTGATTAGAGCAGTGGTGATAATGATTGTAACTTTTTGATACAATTATTGTGTTAAAATATGATAGATTTGTATAATTCAATGAAGGAATGTTTTCCATATGACTAGTTCATGATATTGCATTGTATGAAGTTAAAAAATGAAATAACAATGCAATATGTAATGAAATTATGCACAAGTAAATGATCCACTCAAAATGTAAGATATAATGTTTTTGGGGAAGATAGAATTCTCCATGATATTTAAGATTTGGGATTGCACATTGCAACAAACCTTTAAGAAATTCACACTTCTTAAGTGTTGGTATAGTAGCAAAGAGAACTTTTAATGATTATCTTTAAAATATATTATAACACACTTCCCTCTTCCTACTACCTGTCTATATGAAGCCAGGAAACTTTCATATATTTCAACCAAAATCACATAATCACATATTGAAATGCAGGTGTAGTTATGAGAAACCAATTCCCTTCTATTAAGACACATTTTAAAAGTTGCAAAAACTTTAAGCATTACTTTCTTACTCATTTATGTGCTGAAGAAAATGTTGCTATTTTTTAAAACAATTATTTATTTATGGTAACATCTAATGGGTTCATTATTATATTTAATAAATTATAAATCAACATTTTAAATAATTTCCATTTCTGATGTATCAACAGATATAATCAACAAATACATAGTCTCTTTGATCCCCTCAAAAAAGTTCAAAAGTATATAGGTTTCCTAGAAAAAACATTGTGAGAGCCACTGCTTTATTACAGCTTCAACTTCATAGAACATAAAAATATCTTCATATTTGACCTGCATCTAAGCAGTTTGCATTAAAGTTTTCCAATAAGACATGGCTTTATTATCACCTTTCACATGTGAATTTTATACTTTTAAACATGAAATGTAAAGAGAAGAGTAATGTTATATGATAGATAGTCTTATGATTTCAGTAGATACTAAAATTCAATGTTTTATATTTACAAGTCTTAATTAAGTCTTGTTAAAGATTTTTATTTTTTAACTCTGGGTAATTATTTAAATTTGTTGCATTTCAGTTTCCAATGATAAAAACAGCCTCCACTATTCTTATTAAAGTGTAATGCATCAGGAGAATTAATTAACAAATATCTGTCAAATATTTTTTTATCTGTAGGTTCCATTGATATGCTGAAGGCTAATAACAAGATTCTATGCCAGTGACACATAAGAAAAATGGATAATAAAAGTATTAAGAGGATGTGGAAAGGCAAAAATATTACAATTTAAACTATTACATATTATATCATTCCCAGAGGAAAGGGGTCCTTCATAGATGTTCAGGAAAAAGAATTTCAGGACACCTCATGTAGGCGGGGTTTTAAGTTATAGTGGAAAGATTGATTAGAATCAAAGGTGACAAGTGACAATACACCCTTGGAGAGGCAGAGAGAGCAGGGAGGCTATATGGGGAGTGGCTGCGTGGACTCAGGGAAGGAAGTTACAGAGGAAAAAGGAGAGTCCTCTGCCACTTCCCGCTGTTCCTCTGGTTACAAGTCTCATGGGGACCCTTAGAGTTTAGGAGAAAAAATGCAAAAAGTATGTGCCTGAGAGAAGGGAGTGCATAAGAGTGCTACAAGGAGGATGTGTGCTGGGTTCTTTGTCAGGCTTCTTTATGTTTTGTGGGGGTGTGGAAAGAAGAGGCTTTCTTTCAAACTATCCAACCTCTTTCCTGGTTCTTCCCATGTTTGTGCTGGGGGCCTCCCCCTATCCAATCTCTTTCCTGCATTTTCTGGTGTCTGTGCCCTTCCCCAGTTCCACCTTTTTCCAAACTTCCCCAGGTTAGTACCTTCCCCTCTTTATGCCCACCATTTTGGCTCCTGTTGGGCATGTACTCAGTAAAAGGAATTCCTCCTTGCTGTTTTCTCCCTTCCCCTGTTAATCCAGCAGAAGGATGCTCCTTACCATCTGCAGTGGCTGTAAAGCTCCTTCCTGCCTAGTTGACTAGGTAGGATGTTTTGTTGTATTTGGTGGAACAATGCAACTAGTCCTGGAATAGGTGCAGTTTGTAAGGAAGAGTCTGCTCCTATGGACTGGTGGTGGGCAAACCTGCAAAGTTCATGCATACGCAAGAAGCAGAGACAGGACACCGGGTGGTCAGTGGTGACTGACTATCCTCTTTAACCTTGGAAATAGCCACCTGGAAGTTAATTCCAAGTTCCAACATGCACGCAGGAATGTAAGTCATCTTTTTTAGTTTTGCCCTGTAGTTGTTAACAGATTAGCATCTCTTGTTTCGTCTGTCTGCCCTCCACCCTGCTGTAATTTTATCTGGGGCATTTCAGAATTTTATTCTTATCACAAGTAAAACGTAGAATTTCTGATACTCATTTAGTAATAAAACAGCCACACACAAAAAAAACTTTAATATATATCAATCACTATTCTATAAATAAACAATTAAAAGAGAAACAGATTTTTGAGTTGGTCAACATGTAAGGAGAAACAATCTTATTTTTATTTTGCAGTAAAGAGTCCTAAGCATCTTTATTATAATTATTATACTACTATTGTACACTATGCTAGATGTTGAAAAACAAAGATAAAAAATCTCGTAGCGTAGAGTCTGTCAACAAATAAAATGAATCTAGTTGCCTTACTTGAGGTAGTGTCCCACAGGAAAAGAAGTAAATTATACCTTCTTTAGCAAACAGGTACAATTTATTATATGTGTGCATGTCTATATGCACATGTGCATATATATTTATGTAGATGTATGTATAATCTTTGCCATTGTAAAGTTAAAGGTTTACTAGGTGTGATATGTACTTCTATAATCTAGCTGAAGTATTCTTACTTAAAAAAAAAGAGAGAAAGCTGTCTTCGTTGGTTGTCTTTCCATATTTTACTATCCAAATATGCATGTGGCTGAACTTTTGAAATGGTATATGATTTTTAAGCATAAATTCCATTTTGAACAATAATCAAATTTGTTTTATTCTAATATTGTACTGTTATAAATTTAGTCACTTCCATGTTTTCACTAGATATACACAAAATGTGTGTGGGTTTGGAACACCTAAGATGTCACTAGTGTAACTTAGAAGTAAATTTTTAATTTAATTGTATGTACTTTCTATTTATATTTAAGTAAGCACAGTTAGCCTGTGGCTTCCCTGCTGTACAGAGCAACAACACAGAACTTCTTCCTGCAAATAACTTTTTTCCACTTTACTTAAACTTTTTTACCAGTTCGTCATAGTCAAATATATTTTAGTATCACAGATATTTAAAAAGGGAAGCCACTCCTCAATCTCAAAAACACTTTATTATGGGTGTAATATTTTATGTTAAACTTTTCTTAAAGCGGTATCCAGTTTGATGTAGTCCCACTTGTTTTGGTTTTTGATTCTGTTGCCTTTGCTTTCATGTCACATCCATGAAATCATCGCCAAGGCCAATGTCATGAAGCTTTAAGTCTATGTTTTCTTCAAGACTTTTGTAATTTCAGGTCTTATCTCTAAATCTTTAAATGGTTATCCCAGATGTGTTGAGATATAATTAACATATATCACTACATATGTTTAAGCTGTACAGCATAGTGGTTTGACGTCCATGTATTGTGACATAATTACCACAGTAAGCTTACGTAGCATTTACCATCTCATATAGACACAATAAAAGGAAAACGCAACTTTTTTTCCTTTGATGAGAACTCTTAGGATTACTTAACAACTTTCATATACATCATACAGCAACGTTAACTATAGGCATCATGTTGCGCACTGCACCCCTAGCACTTATTTGTAACTGGAAGTTTGTATATTTTGACCATCTTCCTTCCATTCACCCTACCCGTGTCTCCTGCCTCTGATAACCACAAATCTGATCATATTTTTCTATGACTCTGGGTTTTTTGTTGTTGTTGTTTGTTTGTTTAGATTGCGCATATCCGTGAGAACACAGAGTATCTATTCTTCGCTGACTTATTTAATGTAGCAAAATGCTTGCGTTTCATTCATGTTGTCTCAAATGTCAGAATTGGCTTGTTTTATGGGGCTGGATATAAAGTGCTGTGTGTATATGCATATATATCACAGTTTCTTTTTTCATTCATTCCATAATAAATACAGGTTGTTTTCATATCTTAGCTATTGTAAATAATTCTGCTGTGAACATGAAGGTACAGATGTATTTTTGAGTTAGTATTCCCATTTAAAATATTTTGACTTGATTTGTTTTTGTTTTGTTTTTTAGATGTTGAAAGATAAGTGTCCCATTTCATTATTTTTCATGTGAATATCCTTTTTTCCCTGCAGCATTTTTTGAAGAGACTATCCTTTCCCTATTGTGTATTTTTGGAACCCATCAAACTAAAAAAGTGTCTGCATACAAAGGGAAAATTGAATGAAAAGACAACCATTAGAATGGGAAAATATTTGCAACTCATATATCTAATAAAACATTAAACTTCAAAATATATATGTAACTCCTACAACTTAATAGAAAACAACAAATAACCCAATTAAAGATGGACAAAGGACTTGAATAGACTTTTTTCCAAAGAAGACCTACACATGACCAACAGGTAAATGAAAAATATTCATTGTCACTAATCATCAGGGAAATGGAAATCAAAGTCACAATGAGATATCACATCACATCTGATATAATGGCTATTATTAAAAACAAAAGAAGACAACACACGTTGTTGAAGATGTGGAGAATTTGGAAATGTCTCCACTGTTAGTGGGAACACAAAATGATCTAGCCACTATAAAAAAAACAGTGTGAAGATTTCTCAAAATATTAGAACTAGGACTACCAAAGGATTTAGCAAAATCCCACCTCTGCGTATTTATCCAAAAGAATTGAAGTCAGGATCTTGAAAATTTACCAGCACTCCTATATTTATTGCAGCACCACTGACAATAGCCAAGATGTGTCAATAAGTTAAACATCCATCAACAGATGAATAAGTAAAGAAAATATGCTATGACACATACTGGAATATGATTTGCCCTTAAAAAGAAAGAAATCTATTTTTTCGGATATAAGTACTGCTTCCCCAACTTTTTTTTTCTTCCCCATTTGCATGAAGTATCTGATTCCAACCCTTTACTTTTAGTCTGGGTGTATCTTTTGACCTGAGATGGGTCTCTTGGAGGCAGCATATACATGGGTCTTGTTTTCTTAAGAAAACAAACTACGCTATGTCTTTTGGTTGGAGCATTTAAGCCATCTACATTTAAGGTGATTATTGATATATATATATATATATATATATATATATATATATATATATATATAGTGTTCTTTTATTATTAGACTGTTTTCCTCTTTTTTTCTTTCTTTTTCATCTTCTTTTTAAAGCAAGCTCTTCAATGTTTGTTGTAGTACTGGCTTGGTGTTAACAAACTCCTTTATTTTTTTCTTGTCTGGGAAGCTCCTTATTTCTCCTTTGATGTTAAATGATAGCCTCTCTCGGTAAAGTAGCCTTGGTTGTACATCTTTGCTTTTCATCACTTTGACTATTTTACACCATTCCCTTCTGGCTTGAAATGTTTCTGTTGAATAATAAGATGCCAGTCTAATCGGTGCTCCCTTGTAGGTAACTACATGCTTTTCTTTTATGGCTTTTAGGATTCTCTCCTGGTCTTTAAGCCTTGCCATTTTAATTGTGATATGTCTCAGTGTAGGCCTCTTTGGATTCAACTTGTCTGGATTCTCTGAGCTTCCTGGACTTATGTGACTTTTTCCCTCACCAGATTAGGGTAGTTTTCAGTCATTATTTCTTAAAACAGGTTCTCGATACCTTGCTCACTCTCTTCTCCTTTTGTTATTCCCATGACAGAGATTTTGTTATGTTTCCTCTTGCCTAAAATGTTTCTTAAGCTCTCCTCATTTTTTAAAATTCTTTTATCTTTTTGCTGCTCTGCCGGGGTATTTTTTCTACCTTGTCTTCCAAAACACTGATTCTATTATCTGCTTCACCTAACCTACTGTTTATTCCTTCCAGTGTATTACTTACCTCAGATATTGCATTCTTTATTTCTGACTGGTCATTTTTAATGGTTTCTATGTATTTTTTCAGGCTGTTGAGTATTCTTATAATCATTTCTCTAAACTCTATAATAAATTGCTTGCCTCCATTTCATCTAGTTCTTCTGGGAATTCTCTTGTTCTTTCATCTGGTGTCTGTTTCTTTGTCCTCCCAGTTTGGCTGCATCTTTGTATTTTCTGCCTTAGATGTTAAACTAATCAAGTGTGAAACTGACCAGTTGTGCTGGGACACTCCTGCCACACATAGCTGCGAGAGCTGACCTCTTCATTCATTCACACGTTATGGTGATGGTCACCTCAGTAATGATTCCTGTCTCAGGTCAGCCAAATAAGAGAGCCCCCACTCCAGTCTCTGCTTTGTTTTCTTCAGAGCTCTTACTACCTGCAATGATCATATCTGTTTATTTGTTTATTGTCTTCAGTACACACAATAATATCAACCCTGTAGGGTTGTTGTGAAGCATAAATTACTTAATATAAGTTACATGCTCAGAATATCATATACTAAACACATAATATGTTCATTACTTTTACGGTTATTCTCTCAATAGAATACAAACATCTCAAGACTAGAAAACATGTCTTATGTTGATTCAGCAATTTATTCTACAAATTCATAATACCTAGCTTATGGTAGTCACTAAATAAACATTGGCTGGATGATTCATATGACTGCAAGTGACAAGATATTTATTTTTAGTTTTAGTTTTTAATTTAGTGATCATCACAGGGATGATTTAGAGGTCTGAAAATAAGAGCTTTATTTAAAAAATGTGTTAATGGAATTTTAACTATTCAACCTAGAATAAAGTTGGCTAAGGGTTGTTGTGAATAGCTAAATAATTATATAAAAGCAATCACATCATTGAATTTAGACACAGAACTTCTATCTATTTAAGTTGTGGAAAAAGATAAACTGACAATTAAACACTGACAGAGAGAAAATAATGGTTGTTCTATTGAGTTTTCACTTTTTAGTAGTTCCAGTTGATGTGGATAAAATTGAGCTGATGATGGTGACCAGTTGATTTCCATTTCCTCTGAGGATCAAAAAATGAAAACAAACTCAAACGAAGACAAAAGAATAAAGGATAATTAAAAGGAAGGTATTCCTTACTGTGAAAGTCCTTGTAACTCATTCCAATGAGTTGTAAAAATGAGGTTTTAAAAATAATTTCCTCTGAAAGTTCTCTTTACATTCTCATCACTTTGAAATTGCAACCATATACCTTATTTAAATGGGGTGAACAAGCAGATATTTTCTACAACCATTATATTACTTTGAATCTTTGCCAGAACTTAAACATTTAATGTATAATTTACAAATAAATTATTAATTAAAGTAAAGATGTAACAAACTATTTTTATGTATGCTGGAGTGCTTTATAAAGATAGAGTACATGATGTTTCTACAGGAAAAAGAAATTGGATGACCCCTAGACCAATTTTCTTTTTCAGAGCAACAGCTCAATCCACACAAGTATCTTAAAAGTTCAGTATAATTTTGCACTAACAATTGAATATATGAAGTAATTTGTTAAATTGTTCAGTTATTTATAATAAATAGGTTTTATGAAAATTTATTTGTATTTTCTTATCTTAACAGTCACCAAATGCCCCCCTTAATATCTTACTTGAACATTTAAGCTCAAAAGACCTGCCATTTAATTTTTAGAGTGGGAAAAAAAAGCAGCAATTAAGAGTAGTTTAATGACATCAAAGTTCTTACCATATTATATATAAAGGTTTTTATAATGACATTAAATATAAACTTAAATTCTCACAGAAATGTAGCCAGGGTGTTTTTTTTTTAGACTAGAAAATTTAATTATTAACTAAAATAATGTTCTTTTAAACACTATACACAAAGTGAATATTTGATGATTACTCAGCTTTGCCTAATGATAGGAAGGCAACTTAACATTAGACACTAAGATGTTGCTTCAATTTTTATTTTAAAGATATTTTTCTAGGTATATTTTGTCTGAATATGTATTGAATTATATATTGTGAGGAGGTATTTATATTTACCAAACAGCGTTTTCAATACCCTAAATAATTTATGTATTTTTAAATAATTAAATAACATTATTAAAGAGATGAGAAATTATAATAACCCTTGGTTATTCAAGAGAAGATAAAAGAAATTAAGTTAGTGCCATAAAAACAATAGATGATATATAACCTAAAATGTACAATATGTCCCCTTTATATGGTGAAGATAATGAAGAGCTCTCATTGTAAATCCATTATTCCCCATTACCAACACTGGCCCTCCATATAGGATACAGAAGACCACTTAGCTCAAATAAAAGAGAGTACAGTTTTTAACTTACAGTAGTTTTCTTTTCTTTCTTATCCATCTTTGGTTTCTTCCCTTGTACAGAGGATGAACTAGGCTTTGTATGGGACCACATAATTGTAAAAATAGAAAAAGTGATGATAACAAATAGGATGATTTATACCCAATTAGATCTGCTTCTACCATGTAGCTCCATGTTTAATTTATCAGTTTGGAGGCACTAGGAGAGGTATACACTGTTTAGGCTTCCATACAGAGATGCAGCATTAGTCTCTCCAGTTATAGGATAACAGAACCTAATATCCATTTTCTAATCATACTTTGCTGGGGTGTATTTGTCTTTCCCTAGTTCAGTGTTTCTCAACTGGGAAGACTTTGCTTAAATCATGCCATTGGATATTTTTGGATGTCACAATTGGAGGTGAGGGATGTTTCTACCATCATCTAATGGGCGGCGGCCAAGGCTGCTTTTAATATCCCATAATGCACTAGCCAGTCCCACACAACGAAGAATTGCCTGGCCCATGATGTCAAAGAGTGCTGAGCTTTGACGAATGCTGCCCTACTAGGCTATGAGCCACCTGCAGAAAGTTGAGATGTTTCCTGTTGCATCCACAGGACCTCACGCAACATCTCCTGTGTCTAATGCATCAAAAAACATGTTTGTTATTGATTTTTCTCTGCAGATAGTTTAGAGAAAGGTCATGTAGCACATAAGAAGCTAAAGGGATTATTTCAAATTCACTCAAAATTTTCTCTAAAGAGATTGCCTTTTTCAAAATCCCAGTCCCTGCAATCCTGATTAAAACAGTTTTCTTGGCCTCAGGGTAAATAATATTCCAATTCATACTTCCTCTCCCACCTCATCTTCTGTTACTCTCTGCTTATCTGTCTACACTTCATATACACTAGCCTTCTCTCAATTCCTCAAGCACTTAATCAGGAATTAGAAGAATTAACATAGGTAGTCCATGCACAAAAAACAATGCACAATTTTTAATTCTATGTGTTTGGTAACACTTTAACACAAATGCGTTTATGCAAAATTATGTTCATTAACTGTAACAATCTTATGTAATGAAGCTGGTATTATTCCCATGCCCAGAATGAGTAAGTAGGAGCACAGAAAATTTAAAAGTGGCTTGCCTGAGGACACCCACAGGATGTAACTAAAGAAGCTCTTAAAGCACAAGGAGGGGAGTAGCGTGTTCCATTTTGAGGGATCACACAAGAAGAGACTAAATGACCCAGGGAACATGGGTAATTTGATAAATTGCATGGAATTAATTATGGTTGAAGTAAAACAGAACCCACCAGAGATTGACTCACAAATAAGGCTAGAATAATACACATGCTCATTTCATTGTAGACAGTCTTTTCAGATTTTTACTCTCTTCCCTATCAAGATCCTAATGTCCAAAGCAATAACTATTTAGATATAGATGTAGATATAGGAAGATATAGATACAGACATAAATATAGGCATAGATATAGATATGTAGGTATTGATATATATTTGTTTTAAATTCAGTTATCTCTTCATTTAAAAATAATGTCCTAAAATGTGCAAAGATCATAGTAAAGATCACAGTAAAAACTTTGATGAATTTTTGCTGAAGCATAATCAACATTGAACTTCAATTTTGAGCCATAACTATTGTCTTATATTTTGTAATACCTATTTAAATGCTAAATAGTAATGCTAGTTTTTTGATGTTGGGTCAATTAAAAAAAAAATGTATCCTCACCCAAGGACATTTTTTCATGCTCTTAGAGAGAGAGGAAGGGAGACAAGAAGGAAGAGAGAGAAACATCAGTAGGAGAGATAAATATCGATTGGTTTCCTCTCATACTCACTTGAACCAGGAATTGTACATGCCCAGACTGGTATGTGCCTTGACCTGGGAGTGAACCTGCAACCTTTTGGTTACGAGATGACGCTCCAACCAACTGATACACAGCAGCCAGGACATTTATTTTATTTTATTTTTTTTATGAATGAGGTAATGTTAGTAAATAAAAGCATCAGTGATAGCTGTCAAATCTAGAGGAATGAAGTAATTTATACATAAATGAATGCCTTAATAAATTAAATCCAAGCAGTATACAATTTTATTACTTAGTCATAATGATAGCACACTCTAAGAATAGACAAAAATGGTCAGTCTGGAAAATGGATTATTTATGAATGCAGAATTCTAATTTCTAATATAATAAAATTTATCATGTAGGACTATAGTGATATAGTATACAAATCATGTACATGAAATGGAGAATAATTCCCATGTAATTTACTAATTTAGAAATTCATGAATAAATAAAATCTTAGAATAGCAACATACATGTGTTTCCGGTTATGTTTCTGTATTTTCACTGAGTGAATGTTCACCTTGAATATGATGATTTCCCAGTATGAAAGAAATAAGATATTAAAGAAAACAAATCAGTGAAGTAGGTTGTATAGCTGTTTTCCTTTGAACTGTGTTTACTGTTCACATACAATAAGTTTGCACTTAATATGATAAATTGAACTACTTTGGACATTAACTACACAGTTGTGGAAACAATGTTATGATTGCTGGGGGAGGAGAGTATAAGGGGACTAAATGGTAATGGAAGAAATACAATAAAGATTAAATAAAAAATAAAATGAGCAGTATTCTTGGGAGAGGAATACTAA
This sequence comes from Furipterus horrens, assembly GCF_987537825.1. NCBI lineage: Eukaryota > Metazoa > Chordata > Mammalia > Chiroptera > Furipteridae > Furipterus > Furipterus horrens. The sequence goes on along the minus strand of NW_028327177.1, from coordinate 17,370,306 downwards.
AGAAAAGTTATTCAGAAAATACCAGGATACCCTTTGCAAATAATACATCTTTTCAAGTTTATTTGTTTCATTTTATGGGTGGTGAACATTGGCTACCTAATACCATTTCTCCTTTCTACATGCACCTCAAAGTATACAGGTATTTTCCTCGGGTTTCCAGTCCTTCTAATAATGCCCAGATCCCAGCTAACCTCGGTTCTGGAGACACACCCTGATTAGTTTAAGCCAATTAATAATTTAACTTTAAGTGTTTCATTCAATATGCTTTCAGGATATGCTCTGATAGTATTTATTCTTCAGCATTTTGTGTTATTGTGAAGCCTAAATGAAAGTATTTAGCCAATATGTTGGAAGGGAAATTTAAACAAGCTAACACTGAAGAGGGCAGAGAGGCAGAAGACAAGAAACTTGGCCCTTAATGACACACATTGGGTGGCTGAAACAAACCAGATTAATTCAGTACTTTTCTATTCTGTTAGCCAACAACCACCCATGATGAGTTTTCTGTTTCTTGAAGCAGTTTCCTGATTGATATATATGAATAAAATTATTAGGATTTGTGCATATACAAATGATGAGGAGATAGGAGAAGGCTGCAAAAATAATCAATTGTGTGATCAGGCAACAGAAAATGTGAGATTCCTAAAGGCAAACAACTCATCTGTATAGCATAATTTTACCCATCAGGCAGTTGTAAGTTATACAAACATCAAGATATAATGATAAAATTAAGGAATCAAAATCCAAAGAGATAAATACAATTTACCCAATGAGAGAGATTAATACGTAATATAAAAATAGAATAAAATAAAATATAGTGAATTCCTTCTGTTGTAGAATAGTGATTAAGTGGTATATGTATGGTGACACACACCCCAACAATATATGGAAATTGCATACATAGAAAGTTACTAAATATATCTGGTGTCCTTTGAATCGGTCCTGTTAAATTTTTAAGTAATCTGAAAAACTCAGGTAACCATCCAGGACTTATTTGGTAAGTCAAAGAGATCACCATGTGGAATGCATGTTGACTAAAACCTTCACCTTTGTTATACATGTTTTATGATGTGCACAATTGATTTTAAGAGTATTCTGATTTTATAGGAGATAGAACATGTATAAATCATGACAGTGTGCTTTATTTTATAATTATTGATATTTTATTAAATATGTGTTTTGATTAAATAGAACTATACAGATTGTGAATAGCTTGGTTTCTAGGACAATAATGCTGGAATTGAAACTGTCCTTAGGTAGCGGGGAAATCTAATGGCAATTTAACAAGTTAAAATTTTGGACATAAAGCATGTGAGATCATTCCCATTGGGAAGAAATACATCATCTAAAAAGAAATTAGATATTATTTATATGAGGACTTACTGTTATTTTCTTACTTCCTTTTTAAGGTTTTATTTATTTATTTTTAGAGAGAGGGGAAGGGAGAAAGAAAGAGAAACATCAATGTGTGTTTACCTCTCACACGCCCCCAACTGGGGACCTGGCCCACAACCCAGGCATGTGCCCTGACTGGGGATCACATCAGTGACCTTTTGGTTCGCAGGACAGTGCTCAATCCACTGAGCCACACGAGCAGGGCTGATTTTCTTAGTTCTTTTCTAGTACCCATACATTATGCTGCAATGCCTTGAAGAAAAACCAGCCCAGTCTTGTTTTTATTTGTGTTTTCTTTATGTGAAGAGAGTAATTTATTGAAGTGCTTCTTTCTTTTATTTTTATTGTCAAATAAAAAAGAATAGAGAGGAATTCATATGTATGGTTCAATATATTTGGAAAGGTGAGTCATAAATACATATTTCAATGGAAATTTGATTTTTACTTCACAGAATCATAAATTCAATCATTAAAACATATTGTAGCACAGAGGAATAGTATGAATTCTTGTTATTGCTCAGTTCTGCATGGAACAGTTGTTTAGGAAGGCTTTTGTGTAAATGGACATTATATCTGCATATCTCTATATATTGCACTTAAAGACTTACTCTATTGAAAGATCTATCATCAGGTTGTGATTCTGCTACTTACTCTTAGTATACTCATAATTTTCTCTGATAATTTAATCTCCCTTAAACATTTTATGGGATTTTAGATGTGACTTTTCTTTTTCTGGGCTCTTGACCATAAATGATAATGTCAAGACCCTTTGCATAAGACAATCTAAGAATATATGAAATCTGGTGTGTGACTCTTAGTTCATTACCCATTTCTTGAGTTTATAAAAAAAAAAGTCAAGGAGATTGATAAATAGATGACAATAGTGGGGATACCTTACAGAGAATCAAGAGTGTACAGTTTTTATCTAATATCTCTGTGGGAAAGAAGTGAGCATCTTCACCCATGCTCCAAAATTACTAAGGTAGGCTTTAAAGCAACTTTAAGGCAGCTAGACTGTTACCTTGGACTTGGTCATGTCATATAAACTGATTCTCATTTATACTTTTCTTTTTCTTTTCTTTTTAAATTTATAAGATCTTATTTACTTATTTCTAGAGATAGGGGAAGGGAGGGAGAAAGAGAGGGAGAGAGACAGCAATGTGTTGTTGCCTTTCGCATGCCCCTTACTGGGGACCTGGCCCACAACCCAGGCATGTGCCCTGACTGGGAATTGAACCAGCAACCCTTTAGTTTGCAGGCCAGCACTCAGTCTACTGAGCCACACCAGCCAGGGATCATTCATACTTTTAAAAGGTCTAAAACCATAGGTTGACTAGAGCTACTCCTGATTTCAGAGAGAAAGAGGAAGATATGAAAAAGGTTTCTCTTTCCTACTGGCCACATGTGGACACCGAAGGTGAATAAGGAATTGAGTTATTGAGGTACACTGTGAAAAGAGTTTTCATTCAAGAGTATGAAGGAGGTGGGAGTGAGAGCAAAAAAACAACAACAACAAAAGTTTGTGTGCAGTTGTTGGCCAGACTACTTGCAGAGGGAACGGAGTAAGTAACCAAAAGTGTGAATAATCAGTTGCATCACCAAGACACAGAATATGTCAGTTTGCCAAAGAATGGGTTGCTTAGTAATCCAAAAAAGCTATTGTTAGGTAAGGAAAAAGACACCATATCTGAGAGTGTTTGACTGCCAAGAAAGAACTACTATGTGACAACATTTTTCTTCTCTTTTCCCCATTTTTATACCCTTCCATTTGCTGACAGCACCTGGAACGAAGCTCAGGCGATGACAAACTCAAAGTAAACAATGAAAAAGAGCTCTCCCATTTCCTGTCTAACCCCTGTAGTCTTTGGAGACTGAGTTAGGCCTAAACTTAAGGGGAGAAATATTTAAAGCAGATGGAGATAGATATTATATTGTACTTTTAGAAACTGAAGAGAAAAGAAAATCTTGATATCTTGAAGTTATGGGAAAACCTTGTCCTGAAATATCTCTCAGCAGTGATGAGACAGACTAACATTGTTTTCTGTTATACATAATAAAATAATACAATGTTTCCCCCCCACACACTCGGATGATGAAAGATTTAGTCATCTGGTTTTGATAAAGTAGTAATAACAAAACAGACATTAATTATTTTCTGTTGCCTATGAAGGTAAATGCTTTATTATACATATATCGATCTTTCAACAATCATGAGGTAGATATCATTAATATCCCATTTGACAGCAACACAGAATGAGACTTAAGAGTGATTAAGTAATACTTCCAAAAGCATTCAGCCAGTTATAGGGAATGTCCGCATTTTAATGAAGGTCCGATTGACTTCAAGGTATAATGACTATGCTCTATGCATTCGCTCTCGGTCTCATTTGATGTACTTTCTCTCCAAATACACTATTAGTCCAACTTTACAACTGCAAATATATATAAGATTCTAACATGACTCCAAGGTAAAAATTCTTACAAAGCGGCAATGTTCCCTGGCGTCACTTCTACGCACAGCTTTCTCCAGGGCCATTTTGTAAGCTCATTATATGGAAGAGGTACAGGGCAGGGCAAAATCAGTGTCTCCTGAGCACCCTCACATGAGTGCAATATAAAAATTCTAATAAGGTGCTTTTAAAAGCTGAGCCGAGAGGTCAACTATGTAAATATTTGTGTTAATTAACCAAGGCTTAGTAAAAATCAACCTGTGTGGCAGGTTTAGAAAACTGTACTAGAGTTGTGTTTCCCCTTGATCCAATATTGCTATAAATACAATCTGAAGACTTAATCACTGAAACTTAGCAAATGATACTTAGTTTCTGAAGCAATTTTCTTGCTTTATGCTTATAAGGATCCTAATACCCAAAACTGATATCAATCTAATATGGTGCGGTATTTCTTTTTTCTAATGCATTTTTGCTGAAGATGACTTCAAATGGAACTAAGTTCTCATTTCAATATTAAAGGAGGTATTTTAATTAAAGTAATCAGGCAGTCTCTCCCTACTGGTATAGCAGGTATCCATTAGAGTATTGGGCAATCAAGACATATTGTTACAACACAAATCATGGAAGGAAAACCACTCAAAATCTAATTTACAAAACCTGCAGGATACTTTCTACATTTCCTTTTTAAGGACTTCAGGTGCACAGAATTGGCTTAATTAAAATTCTTTCTTCCTAAACATATCTTCATTTTTCATGAATGGTGTTATTTTCTTCTTTTTCATTGTGTTTTATTTTATTTTATTTTCTAAATACTAAAATGAACATCTGTGTACCCCACACTGAAGCGTGTCCATCATTCCTGTATTCTCTTGTGCTCACCTTGGTCCATCTCCTTGCACCTCTCTCACAGCCACCACTATTCACGTTTTATCTGTACTATTTCCTTTCTGTGTTTCTTTTACAGATTTAACTCATGCATGGCATGATGACATGAAATATGTATTTATTTATTTTTGTTTGCTTTCAAACTCTATGTAAGTCTCTAAACCTGAAACCTGTCCATTGGGACTCTTTTTACTAAATACTATGCTACAAAGTTTAATCACTGCTCTTGTGTATAATTTAAAACTACTGATTTTCACAGCCGAATAATCTCTTATGATAATTAATCAAGTCTTTGGCCAGTGAGCACTAACTTTTTTTTCTCCAAATTTATTTTTTTACTATTGCAAAAGAATGATAATCTTATCATAGATGCCTCCTGATATTTGCCTAAACATGGGATTTACCTAAAATTGAAATTAGACGTATGGTAACTAAAGTTCAATATTTCTAAAATTGTTTATCAAATTTATAACATGTTTTACTCAGCAGTATCAATTTGTTAGTTGCAATAATCCAAACAGATTCATTTAATATAGTAAGACCTCTCAATATTTATCAACCAACTAGATGTAAAATATAATCTCATAAGTTTGATTTGCATTTCTCTGATCATTATGAAGGCTTAGCATATCTTAACATACTGATTTACCATGTGTTTTTATCTTTGCAATTTTGATTCAATTTATTTTAAAAATTGTAATAATTGTACTATATTATCCCACCAGTGCTAAGGCCTGGTGATTCTCCAAATACATATTGTTTATTTTAATTTTTATTGAATTTATTGGGGTGATATTTGTTAATAAAATTATATAGGTTTCATGTGTACAATTCTATAATACATCATCTGTATTTTGTATCATGTGTTCACCACCCCAAATCAAGTCTCCTTCCATCACCATTTATCCTCTCTATACCCTCTTCTACCTCCCCACATCTTCCTTTCTCTCTGATAATTACCACAGTTGTCTGTGTCTATGAGAGTTTCTTGTGTTTTGCTTAATCCCTTCTCCTTTTCACCCAGCCCCGCCAACCCCTCATCTCTGACAGTTGCCAGTCTGTTCTCTATTTGTGAGTCTGTTTCTATGTTGTTAGTTTAATTTGTTCTTTAGATTCTACATATAAGTGAAATTATATGGTATTTGTCTTTCTCTGACTGGCTTAGTTTGCTTAGCATAATGCCGTCCAATTCTATCCATGTTCTTGGAAGGGGTAAGATTTTTTTCTTTTATATGGCCAAGCAGTCTTCCACTATGTAAATATACTACCCCATTTTTATTCACTCATCTATTGATAGACACTTGGGCTGTTTTCAAATCTTCTCTATTGTAAATAATGCTGCCATGAACATAGTGGTGCAGATAGTCTTTCAAATTAGTGCTTCAGGTTTCTTTGTATAATATCCAGAATTGGAATCACTGGGTCATAAGACAGTTCTATTTTTAGTTTTTGAGGTAACTCCTGCTATTTTCCACAATGGCTACACTAGTCTGCATTCCCACCAACAGTGCACAAGGGTTTTCTTTTCTCCACGTCCTTGCCAACACTGGTTTTGATAATAATCGAAGTAATTCTAAAAATAACTAAGTATAAAATAATTTTCAGGTAAAATAAAGAAAAATTACTACTTATTTGTTACCTCTGGGCCAACAAAACACCCCCATTATCTTTTGAAAAATTTATGGGAATGTGTACAATCATTACAAAATTTGTTAATAATAATCCAAATATAAATTTATGAATCAACAGAATAGAATACTAAGTCAAGAAATAAAATATATACTATTTCAAATAAAGAAAGCATTGCAAACACATAGCTCAGTGAAGACATATTAAGTATAGGGTGTTGAGAGGTCTTTATTAAAAATCTGAAAAAAAATAAATTAGATGATCCATATTTCAAACTTAATGCAAACATTAATTTGAAGACATTAAATGGGTTAATTCTTCAAAAAGTGACAAAGTTATTAGTAAAAAGTAAATAATTTAACAATCTTAGATATAAGTATGATTATTTTATAACCTGAAATTATGGAAACTTGCAATAAAAGTAATACAATTTATTTCTGGGTACTTGTATTGAATAAAAACTCAAAAGAACATATAATCTGCCTTATAGATAAGTAGGCAAAGGAGATAAACAGGCTATTTGCAAAGAGAAAAAACAAAACAAAAAGGGGTGAGTGATTAATAGTTATATTCATCAAATAAAATGCACAATAAATACAACTGTACTTTCATGCTTATTTAGAAATCTGTCATTTAGTTAGCATATATTTACTTTGTGGCTATTACACATTAGGTAGTGTGTTAGGTACTGGCTAAGGAGTGTTTTTGGTTGTTTTGATTTTACTTTGAAGATGGGTAGGACTCTATTCTCCTGCAGACGGCAATCTAGGATAGAGGCTGATATGTAAATGCAAAATATACATCTATAATTGAACTCCGTGATCATTATTCTGCATCCAATTATAACTAATAATGAGTGGTAGACTTGTCTTCCCATTGTAAATAACTCAAAAACTGTACATATTGAAGAGGTATCAGAGGATTTTACACCCTGAAAGAAAAAAGAAAAAAAAAGTGAGTACCAACTTTGCCCAGTTTACAGACCAGAGGCGTTTCCGAGAACATAGTGGAGATGCTCACTGCGAGATCAAAGTGCATGTGCTGAGTGTCTGGCAAATATTTTGTCTTTAATGAATGGTTACATTAATAACTCACTATGGGCTTTCTGTTGAGGAGAATAAATTGAGAACTCTGCCATGCTTTTAAAATAAAGTAAGACCCATAGAGGCATAAAATAGGAAATAGAGTTTCAAATGAGATTTGACAACCTTTGATCTTTTTATTTCATATATGGTTTGAAGTTGTTTTAATTTTCCAGTTCTTTTCTTCTGAAAATGTTCCAGTTTGTTATATTCCTCTTAAAACTTGGAATTTTAGCATAAACTAGTGATTTAGTTTTGTTTAATTCATATACGATGCAGTAGTTTGTTTCAGAGTTGTTTCTGGATACATGTTTTCCAATTTTAATGGTTAAATACTCTCGGGTTCAATTGCACTATCTACTGGGATTCTCTCCAAATACCTCTTTCCTTAAAATGTTTCTAAGTTGATATTAAATCATATAATAGAATCTTAAATTATACCTTATGAAGGATTACATAAAGTTAGTATTACAGTAGTTTCCCCTTATTCATGGCATTACTTTCCACAGTTCAGTTACATGCAATCAAACATATTTTGAAAACATTAAATGGAAAATTCCTGAATTAAACAATTCCTAAGTTTTAATTGCATGTAGGTTATATTTATTTTGTAGCTACATATATTTATATATGTCACATGTATTTACTTTGTAGCTATAACACATTAGTGTGTTAGGTATCTAAATAGTCTATATAATTTCAAGGTACCAAGATTCATTTTTCTATGAGACAAAGGAAATAAACATATTTCATGTCACATTTACAATTTTATTTAATTCCATAACAACCTTATGTGAAGTTCCTAGACCCATAAGAAAAGTGAGTCAGAGAATTTAGGTTGTTTTTCAAACTCTGTACAACTAGTAAGTGTAAAAACTCGAGTACAAACTTATTATAATATTTGGATTGACTGTACTACCAGTATATCTAATTGCAATGACATAACTTAGTTTATCTAATATATCAATTACTTCTTTTTACTCAAGTTTATTTCATTTGTTCATTATTTCACAGGAGTGGTATATGGTATGAATGTAAATGTATTTATAGAAAATATTTGTAATTATTTTTTCATTTCATATGATAAGTCTTTGAATGACAAGAATCAGTCCATATATTGGGTTGGCCAAGAAGCTCATATGTTCTTTTTCCATAAAATAAAAGACACATTTTTCATTTTCACCACTAACTTTATTGATTTGGATATTTTGAGTACGCCAGCTATCTCCCACATGGTATAATGTTGACTGTCCTCAATTAATGTCTCAGTTTGATTGCTATCAACTTCAACCGGTCTACCCAACTGTGGAGCATCATCCAGTGAGAAATCTCTAGCATAAAATTTGCAAACTACTTTTGACACATTCACTCAGTCTCAGTACCTTCTCCATACTGTACATTTAGTGTGTGTGTATGTTTTTAGTTGTGTTTTTATCTTTCTTGAAATAATAAAGTATAGTATGCCAACAACATTGCTTATTTTCTTCTATTTTTAATATTAAAATGGCAACACAAATATACACCAATTTTTATGGTGTTGTTCTTTTTCTTTTTAATGCACACTGTTACAATACAATCTAACAGATGTGTTTTGAATGAAGTCAAAGATAACCAAGTGTTGCTAGAGCCATCTTATGGAAAAAAAAACAAACAGACTTTTTGACCAACCCAATATATAACTACAAAATATATGTGTAAGACATATCAGTAATTAACTCATATCTATTGTTTACTCATATAATATTAAATTAGAATTATTATACTATTTGTTGCTATATATTCATGCTTTATAAACTTAAGCAATAAACTATATACCTTTGGATCTCATACTCACCCACAACTAATGAAATTCCATCCCCCTCCCCTCAAAAAAGGAACTTGAAGTGTCTGATATGCTTAAACCAGGTATCCTTGTGGGTATATCCATGTAAATAAAATACACAATCTTTCTGCCCTTTTTCCTCTCCTGATCTACATTTCTTTCATATTGTATCTACTAAGCACTCTTCTACTAGCAGGAACCCCTTTTCCCCCAGTGAGTGAACACTGTCATTGAATACCATAAGGATACCAATGTCCAAAGTAAGAGGTTATGTTTCCCCAAATGCTACCTCTTTTGTTTTCCTTCTTTGGAACCAGTTATTGCTGATACAAAATTCATGCTGAACTAAAATACGTGTGCTATTTCCTCTACATATGTCATGACTTTCTCTTAAATGCATATCCAGGCCCATTTTATTTATTTAAATACAGGCCTTCTCACTCTTATATCCACAAGTGGGATTACAACAGTATATAGTTTGGGTTTCAACTGGGAATCTAACGACATTTCATATATACAGAAAAATAGCAGCCAATGGGCCATCCTCTGTTCTGCCTTTGTTTATGTTCATTTGCTTGTACTTGTTTTTATAACAGACATGGTCAAAATAGATAAAGGTAATTAAAAGTGACAAAGATAAGTGAGTGGAGCTCAGTACAAACTTCTTTTATTCAAATATTTCCATATCTACAAAGCAGACTTGGAAATATCATCCATCAGATTATCTCAAACTTACCATCTAATTTAATTAGTTAATGTGGACTTCAAAATGTGCATACTTCTATTTGTGCAGGACAGGTTTGTATATTAAAAAAAAAGTTTTGTTTAACTAAAGTCTTTCATCAATCTCTGCCCAAATGTGCACAGAAGAATGCTAAAACAAATAGCTTTTATGTGATAGTGTCATAAATTCTGGAGAGAATCGATAAATATTCATTACAATATTAATTGAGTCATTTGAGGTGAACACACATAGGTCACTTCTTGTGTGTTACTTGCTTAAACTATTCATTTATTGTCAACCTAGAATTTTTAAAAAATAGGCTTACAAAACAACTGCTAAAGGAAAGCAAGGTACACGAAAGCATACTTGGGGGCTCTTTCAGGCAAAATAAAAGTAAATTCTTGTGGATACCGAGGCATCTGTGAACTTATTTTAAGAAGAATGTGAACTCTCTAAAACTGCATATAATTTTAGATATAAGTAAATGCTTATGTGCATTTTTCTGAAGAGTGGTTCCATTACTTTTAAGTTCTCAAAAAAGATTATTCTGCTTTTTTACTTTACCATGATCTCATATTGGTCATTTTCAGCAATTCATATATATTCCCTATGTAGGGTAATGGATTAAAAACAGAGTACTTGCATTGTTAACTCTCATCTAGAAATAAAAAAAATAGAAGTTCTATTATGCGTGATGCTTATTTCTCAAATCCATGTTTTCTAGTTATTGAAAGGTTTCATGTAAAGATTGATGATTCTGAAGGACTGTTCACTTTGAGTAAGAAAGAATAACTGTTTTCAAGATTCAGAAAGAATTTGGCTAATATCAGGAAAAGTTAGTCAAATGATTTTTGGAAGATGATAAATTGGTCTTGTGACTCAGCAGTGATTGTTTGTGCAATTTTACTTTATTGAAAGAATTGGGGCAGAATAGTTGCCAGAGACAGGCTCCTGAGCAAAAGGAATGAGAAGCAGCAGATACAGAGTCCAAGGGAATGTGAGCACTGCAGGGATATCTGCTGATGTCATCTAGAACTCATTGGTGATGACAGCCATCATGGCTTCTTGTGACTTCTTTCTTTGCAGTTGCATTTCTATCATGTATCAGTGAGTGGCTGGAAGCATTTGAGCATCTGGAGAAAACCCAAAAACTAATAGTAGAGAAAACAAGTATTAACATGAGAATTTCCAGAAAGTCTTGGACAATAGCTCTTAGCAAAAGTCCTGCTTCTGTTAGTATTAGGTAGAAAAACAGTTCTTGTTTTCACCCTGCGTCAGTAGGGAAGAAAAGTTTGATATCTGCAGATTTGTAAAAACTTGTTTTTTTTCTCTTAATTTACCCCAAAAATCAAGATTACAAGAAAATGTTTAAAATCTAATTTTAGCAATACAAGTTCTTAAGACAACACAAAAACTCTAAAGAGCAAGTAAAGGAAAAAAATGGTAAGTCAATGATTTGTCATTTAAGGGTCTTAATCCAAATGTCTTGGGCAGAGCTGTAATATCAACAGTCTGCTGCTTGATCTAAGAATTGGGGAATACTGTCTTCTTCATAATGCTGACTACTTCCAGAGAACCTTAAGATTTTTGTTTGTTTGTTTTAGATCACCTATTGATATAGAAATCCAGAAGATGGGTGTATTATATCTTTTTAACTGGAAAGCATCATCACCAAGGTTAATTTCCTAGATTTTTTTGCACACTTTGTGGTTATCAATATGCAATAAAGTATCTTCCAGTCAGATTTAATATTTGTCTTACATTGGTGATGTGACCAATAAACCAGGACTCTAGGCCAAAGGTCATACAGGGATTTCTGTGATTTTATACTAGCAAAAATGCCACTGGGACGTGTTGATGGCATGCTTGGGAATATTGCACTAACCCTCTACAAATTTAGCTACCATGACCTATGGAGAAGCAGAATGAAAGACACAGGGTGAGATCCCAGTTGCATGAGCACTTCACAAGGGGGTAATCTGTGTTTCTTGTTGAAGGGGATCTGAAAGTTATGAGAGTTTGGGAAGAGATAATGAATATTCCCTGGATAGTTTTGCAAATTTTAGCTTCCATATGTCATATACTCATTCTATTTTATCTGAGTAGTTGAAGTCATAGAAGCAGGAGCACTTCAGCATGAAAGGTAGAGCTTCACATAATTACATAATTTTTATTTTCAAAAAAAAAAAAAAGAAAACGTTTAATTTTCAGTTTAAAAATGGGTAAAATGTTCTCAAAATTTCTATTGTCAGAACAGTTCCTTTATGGCAAGGGAGGATCTTTTGCCAACCAGAAAAAATATATATATATAAATAATTGTAAAAACAGTAGGGAGGTTTGTATCTGAACTTAGTTAATTTAAAACATCTATAGGTTCTAGCTCCTATTCATGTCCAATCTGTATAGATTTCCTAGTACTGTGTGTTTCAAAGGTCAGACCTGCACCAGGGATATCCTTCCCACTTTACTGACATTTTCCCATGAATGCTTATTTATGATGGCTCTTAAATTTTTCTTTCCATGGTGAAAAATAAAGTAATGTTTTTAAGAGACACCATTTTAGCATATTAGGGTAAACTGAGCAGTTGTTGACACAAAAGACCATCTCCTTTGAGCAAAAACTATGATCTTTTCCTGTGTGGTACTGGAGGATCAAGTGCTTCAGATTAGAATTGACTCAATGCCAAGAGTCAAGAGTTAGTTCTGGCTTTGATGTTTGAACTTTGTGGATAGCCTGAATGTGTTTAAAGAAGCTTGTTTAGCATTATAATTATCTAAAAATGCCCCTTGTTTCTTGAGTGTGCTTTATAGTTGCGCCTCACACTTATTATAGCCAATGCTTCTGGAGGAATCATCTAGTAGGGTTTTATGTGATGCCATATTTAATAAGGCTATCAGCTGTGTTACTAACAAAACATATAAAAATCATTATGTATGTGAAAGGGATATCTGATGACTGTATACTCATTTTCTCTCTTCGCTCTAAATCATGGCCATAGTAAAAGCTACAATCTGGAAAACCACTGCAGATTTGGCCTCTGGAAGGCTAATTTCAAACAATTTGAGTGGGTTGCACATACAAATCCAGCTTAAACCCCTCATTATTCAACTTTCAAATAGAAGCTATCACAAAGAAATTCTAAATCTGGCTTATATAAAGATATTTCAAGAAGGTTAGAAGCCACAAAATTTCTTGATGAGTTCATGACTCTCCCAAGTGTGTCACCCACTGGGAAAGGAAGAGTTTTGGTAAAGTTCAGAATCTTACAGTGATGGACAGACACATGTATAGGGAAAAGAAGGATTTGTAGGAGTTCAGGATTGTGGCAAGGAAAATGTATGAATGATATGAGAAGCTAAGAAAGTATCTGGCTATCTTAAATTTAATTGGCAGAAGTCTCTGTTAACTAGGAGGTTGCTGCAATTGTGCATAGATGGGCTGATAGATTATTCCATACAATCAATAAACAATGGCCTCTGATTTTTATTGTTCTGTTGAGATGGAACACCAAAACTTATCATGACTTTTCATGTCCAAATAGAAAGGTTCATGACCATGGAAAAGTTCAACAGTAAGAGTTTTTTTTTTTTTTTTTAACAAAAAAACTGTGTTACAGGGTACAATCTTCAATGAGGCTGCCCAGGGCAAAGACTTGGTTGTGACAGTCTTTTTTCAGATAATATCTAAGGCTAGCCAATTCAGAAATGTTAGAAATCCATTGTCAATATTGTCTTATACAACTGAGCAATTCTCTAAGTTATCTTTTAGAGTTACCTATGAGAAGTCAGTAATAACACCCAATCTTTGAACAGCAGCAACAGCAAAAACACTCCAGTAGATAATGTGTATGAAAGAGGAAGGCATATACAATGGGTTGCAGCCCTTCAGTAGTCTTTTTTTAATTGGGTGAGTTTCAGCAAAGAAATAAATCAGTTGAGATCTTTAAAGGCTCACTTTCCCCTCTATTTCCCATACCTTCTTTGTGAGCTCTGATGCTATCATGGTCAGACTTCAATTGTGAGATATTGGTAGGGGAAGCATCAGTCTGTGACATAATTAAATTATAGTTTAAAGATTCTTTCCCTGGACGTTCCAGGAAGAGGCCTTCTGGACTACATTTAATAGTAGTAATGATATGAAAAATAGACATATTCTAAGAAGATTTAGCAGACTGTGAGACATATAAACAAGTCAAAAACTCAAGAAAGCAGGAAGTGGCTAAGACAAATACAGAGTGTAAGGGTCATTTGAGAGTCCTGCTTCTAAAACCTAAACCGGTTTGCTATTTCAGGCAGAAACAAGGGGAAAGCAGTAGGTTTATGGTAGAAAGGATAGACACGGCATCGGATAGAAAAAGCACATTGTGTATTTGCAGTTGCACATAAATGTCTTCCTTTTTTAGCGGGTTGAACAGCTAATTCCTCAGAGGGGTGTCATTCTGTCAAATAAAGTTTGTCCTTTGTCTATTTAGGTCCTGTCTTTCAAGTTAAGGCCAGATAATTGTTCTTTCAGTTACCATTTCTTTACAATAATTGCAGGTATATTTGACCATACTGATTTAGACATGTATTTGAACATGAGTTTATCTAAATGCTTAAATAAAAGAGCTATAAATTAAAGTTTAAAATTTCCCTTCTTCTAAATTAAAGTGTCTTGAAACTGCACAGGAATCTCTTGTTATTTCAGGATTAACATCATAAACAAAGTACAGATAGGCCTGTTGTAATTATTTCTCCCTGAATGAAAGTGGAATATTTTTCGGAGGTCGAAAGTGAGATGTCGTCTATAATCTGGGAGCTGCATTTTCCCCCTTGACAATATTTAATAGTGATCAACCAATATTGGCTGCAAAAATCTCAGTGTCAGATACTAAGAGGTCTTCTCCTCTTTTTATACTCTATATTTGTCTTTGGTCAAATTTTGAAATATATATTGGATATCAGTTTGGTTTTCAATCCTGACTGCTTTCTCTCACCATTCTTCTTTCATAATTCCTGTCCCTATACAATGATGGATTCAGTTCAAGACTTTTTATAAGCTGCTAGGACAACTATATATTATCCTATGAACTTTTTTCCTTCCTCATGAGGGTTTGAAAAGTTCTTAGCTCAATTATACAAATATAATTTTAATCAATATTTAATGTTATAAAACAAGCAAGGTAGATCATCATCGCAAAAGGATATTTTCCAATAAGAGGGTGTGGTAGAGAAAGAAGAAGAGAGTTTGGTGAAAGTACTGAAGGACTAAGAGTAACAAAGTCATGATGTAGTGGGCAGAATTCTAGGTGGTCCAAATGACCTCCTGGTATTACCTCTGTGAATACATTATTTTACAAGTGTAAAGAAATTTTGCAAATGTAATTAGGGCTGCTAATCAGTTGACCTTAACATATGGTTGCTAATCGGTTGACTTTAATATTAGATATTAATATGGACCTAACCAAATTATACAAGGTCTTGAAAAAGAGATTTTTTTTTTTTGCTAGTGACCAAAGGGGAAGTCAGAGATTTTTGAAGCATGAGAGAGAATGGATGGGACATTGCTGGGCTGGAGTTGGAAGGTGCTTTGATAAAGAAATGTATGTAGTCTCTAGAAGCTAAGGACAACTCCCAAACAACAACAGCTAGAACCAAATGGAGACCTGGTTTCTCTCATTTTAAGGAATTGAATTTTGCCAGTAACCTGAATGAGCTTGGAAATGAATTCTTCCTTAAAATTTTCAAATTAAGTGCAGCCTGGAAGATAACTGGGCTTTGGCTCTGTGAGATTGTAAACCATGGGCCCATCTGAGCCGACCCGGACTTCTTACCTACATATCAATGAGATAAAAAGTGGATACTGTTTTTAAGCTGAGATGTGTGTGGTCATTTGTTACATAGTGGTAGAAAACTAATATGAGTGGGGGAAATGCCAAAGTATAGTGGTCACGACAGGTGGCCAGTCTGGAGTTCAGTCAGAAGAGGGAAAGGAGAGTTTGAGTTTTGGTTTTATAGTTTTATATTTTATTAGCCTTTTATAAGCAGCCCTTCAGAGAAGCAATTTTAGAATTTTCCCATCTTTTAGGGACCTCTTCATATAAAAAGATAATATTGTTCATGGAATATTTGGAGTCTTTGAACTCATTCAATGTAAGATGTGACATAATTGAATTACTTTATTCATATATGAAGTTACTCAAATTCGCCACTGGAATTTTAAAATGTTGTCAGTAAAATCCTGTAAAAGCTTTAGCATCATAACATTTGTATGTGTACGATGCTGAATAATGAATGGGAGTTTCACTGAATGACTGTTGAAGAAGGAAATAAGGATATATATCCTGCATGCTCCAGCTTTGAAAAAGTAACCAAACTAGGAAGCAGCAGATACAGTATCTACCCAGTCACAGGAAAAGCTGTAGGAGCACATTAACTAGAGAACCTCTAGGCATAAGCTATTATTAAGAATGCCAGGGCCTGAAAACAGTCCAGAAAGATCAGGTTATCTTGGGGGAGAAAGGTAGACTTTGCCAGATGGGACAGCTGAAGTTCAGCCAGTTCCCATAATCGTTGTTCAAAAGCAGTTCTCAGGAGAGGGACAGATTGCTCTTATCATTTAGCATCTGTTGTTTTAGCAACTTGGGTTTAGCAAAAAAGGTGAAATGCAGGAAAGGATAGTTTTGGGGCCTAAGATTACCCAAGCAGATGATGGAAATTTTCAGTCTGTCATATTTCACAGACAAGAACTTTATAACAACATAACCCAAAGAAAAATTAAATGAATAATTTACGAAGAATAAATACCAAAGGACACTGAAAAAATCAAACCTATCTTTTTTTTCCTCTCTTTTGGTCTCTTTTTTGAATATGTGAATAATCTGATACCTGGAATATTTAGTATTGAGATTGGCTTTTTGGCTTAGTTTATTACGGGACCAACTTGTCATTTTTTCTCTTTGTTTCTATGCAATTTGAGATTTTGTATTACTAAGTATATGCTACTATTGAAGCAATGATATTTTATTAAAATTATGTTGGTAAATAAAATATGTTATTAAAATAATGACAGTCAATAAGTAGTACTTAATTATATTATTTTGATTTTAATTTTTCTGTTAAATTTGTCACCTTAGTGCATTTAAAATATTTTTTCCTGTTTACATTTTTTGCCTATAGTTTCTACATTCTTTTAATAAAATATTTTCTGTTATGCTATTGACAATGATGAAAAGTTAGAATTTTAGTTCTTCATAAAAAAGCACTACATGAAAACATGCAGAACTTCTAAAATTGATGTCATGTTACATATGTTATAATTGCAAACATACCAGTATAATTCTATAATCCATTTATGAGAAAAAGTAGCAATATTTTCATTGTCTTCCCTGTGATATCAATGGGAATTCCCTTTTAAAGTATACAGGTGTGGGGAATTAAAATACCAGAAAAGAAATATTATTTTTTATTTTATTGTGTATGTTACTATAGCTATCCCACATTTTCCCCCTTCACTCCCCTCCTACTAGCCTACCTCCTGTTTCCATTATCAGTCCCTTCACCATTGTCCACCTCCATGGGTCCTTCATATATTCTGTGACTAATTCCTTCACCTCTCAATCCTCCTTACCTCCTCCCTCCTTACATCTGTCAGTCTATTCCATGAGTCTATGCCTCTGGTTCCATTTTGCTCATTAGTTTATTTTTGTTCATTAGATTCTTGTTATAAGTGAGATCATACGTATCTGTATTTCATCAACTGGCTTATTTCACTTAGCATAACAGTCTCCATTTCCATCCATGCTGTCACAAGAGGTAGGAGTTCCTTCTTTCTTTCTGCTGCGTAGTTTTCCATTGTGCAAACGTACCACAGTTTTTTGGTCCACTTATCCACTGATGAGTACTTAGGCTGTTTCCAAATCTTGGCTACTGTAGATAACATTGTTATGGACATGTGGGTGCACTAATTCTTTTGAATTGGTGTTTCAGGATTCTGTGGGTATGTTCCCAGCAGTGGAACTGCTGGGTCAAAAAGCAATTCTATTTTTAGTTTTCTGGGGAAATTCCATACTGTTTTCCACAGTGGCTGCACCAGTCTGCATTCCCACCAGCAGTGCACTAGGATTTCCTCTTCTCCACATCCTCGCCAGAACTTGTTGTTTGTTGATTTATTAATGATGGCCATTTTGGCAACTGTGAGGTGGTATCTCATTGTTGTTGTAATTTGCATCTCTCTGATGGCTACTGATGTTGAGCATCTTTTCATATGTCTACTAGTCATTGGTGTGTGCCAGCCTTGAAGAAATGTCTATTCAGGTTCTTTGTTCACTTTTTAATTGGGTTACTTGCTTCCTGGTATAAGTTTTTTATATATTGAATATTTTCGAGATTAAACTTTTGTCTGATATATCATTGGCAAATGCTATGTTCTCCCATATAGCCAGTTCCCCTTTCATGTTGATAATCATTTCTTTAGCTATGCAGAAGCTTTTTAATGTGATGTAATTTTTTGTTTATTTTTCTCCTTTATTTCCCTTGTACTAAGAGATATATTGGCAAACTATTGCTACGTGAAATATCTGAAATTTATTACCTATGTTTTCCTCTAGGATTTTTATGATATCATGACTTATATTTGAGTCTTTAGTCCATTTTGAGTTTATTCTGGTGTATAGTGTAAGAAAATGGTCTAGTTTTATTTTATTTTATTTTTTTGCATGCACCAGTCCTATTTTCCCAATACAATTTATTGAAGAGACTGTCTTTACTCCATTGTATGCTCTTGCCTTCTTTGTGAAATATTAATTAACCATAAAGACCTGAGTTTATTTCTGGGTTCTCTATTCTGTTTCGTGAATCTGCTACATGTCTGTTCTTATGCCACTGCAAGACTGTTCTGATTACAGTGGCCCTGTAGTATAGTTTGATATCAGGTATTGTGATCCTTCCGACTTTGTTCTTTTTTACTCTTAAAGTCAGATTTCCTCTAGGAAAACCCAATACAATCTTCAGAATGTATCTGTCTATCTGTCTCTGGTTCACATACTATATGTAAAAACTCTACTTAATGACAACAAATAATGAATGAGTTGTTATTTATAAAAGATATTTTTAAAAACTCTGTCAATGTAGTCATTTTAGGAAGAGTAGGATTATGTTAACTGAATTTTGTAATTTGATATAAAAATAAGCCATTGTTTTGTAAAAGTAATAAAAGAAACAAATAATAAATAAAATGAATAAGAAGAATTAAAATTGTTTAAGCTGTTTTCCTGAATGCATGTAAGACCAAATGTACCTTCCCACTATTTTTGTGAAAAAATTTAGTTTACTCCAAATAATTTTCTTTGTTGATCATTCATTGTCCATAGGTTTTTTTCCATTGCTCAGAAGGGTTTTCAGAATATTTAGGATAAAAAAGGTGATATGACAAAATATGTAGTTGAAAATGAATTAAAAGCAAAGAAAATAAAAAAAGAGTGTGAAATTTCCAAAATACCTGAAAATGAGCACAATATTTGAAGAGGAATGAAGAGTTATGAAACTGCTCTATGCTACACACAGACACATACACACTTAAAGAAAAAAATTTATTATTTGTACCAAATTACTCTGTTTATCAATTCGGTATTTTACTCAATTAAAAAAAATTAAGCCAATACATTTTAAGGCCTTTCTTTAAAAACAAAAATGTAGCTTAATAAAAAATTTTATGACAAATTGTTCTAGTACAAGTGTTAATTTCCTTCTAAGCACTTAATGTTTGATTAAAATTTGGTACCAGTCATCTCAGTATCTGTATGAATAATTTATTATTAATTGAATATAAGTATGCTCAATAATATGTTAGTATCATTCTTATGCTATCACGTTTACCATGTCTTAGTACAGATAAAATTAAAGCAAGGAACATACTGAGAAGGAAGTTCATAATCAAGAAATATCTGAATTTTGCTTTGATTTTATTGCCCTTTCATTTTTAGTAAATTACCCAAAGTCCTTGTTTCCTGAGAGTGTATAAAATGTATTAGATTCTGCATTTGTGAATTCCCAACTTATATAATAGGACACTTTCAGATTTCACTATTAATATAATTAAGAGTTTTAAAGGTTTTGAAGGTTACCTCTTCTAGTTTTCCTTTTTGACTTAAAAGGTTTCATTTTACTGAAATGAAATTAGCTCTATCTTTAACTAAATAATGTCAAAATAAAAAATGTTTTAATGACTACATAACATTTTAGAAAAAAATGGAACAGTGAGATGGACTGGCTCATTTTTTTTCTTCCAATATAAAAGAGCCTATATCGTTATCAAATGGGTCAGAGACTAGCATGCATAATCAAAAACTGACTTAATAAGAAATGACTGGGGTGTTCCTTTCTCTGGAGAGCTGAAGATACATGATGACAATTGGCATCAGGGATACTTCACAGAATATTGTCATTTAAAGAGGCTACTGATGTTATTAAAGGAGGAACATCAGAAGTGGAATGTGTCATAGTTTCTGTTGGTACCAAGTTTCAGAAATGTGAACATTCGAAAAACTTGTTCAGACAAATTATTGCTAACATATTTCCCATCACTTATAGTCCTTAATGGAGCGTCACATACTTTCGCATACATTATCATCACAAACATTTATTTCTGATATAACAAAAGGTCTCCCACGTGTAACGCCGGGGAAATGAACCAGAGAGACGAAGTGGCTCCTGCAACATCACTTCACCACTAAAACAAGCAAACAAAAAGCTTGACTTGAGAGCAGGCCTTTTCCTTCTATTTCTAACAATCTTGAATTGAATGTATATCCTTCTCAGTATTCCTCTAATTATCTGAAAATGACCCAGATCTCTTTATTTCTTTCAATCTGGTTCTGAATCATCCTGTGGCTGACATCACCATCAGTAGGGAATCGCATAGTTTATTTTTTCTTTCTTTTTTTCTTTTTGAAAGCACTGCTTGTTAGCCACTTAACCCTACTTAAGGATCTTAATTACTGTTATTTATATAAAACAACAATGCAAGTAAACACAATCAAACAAGGCATTTAAGAGCATTCTCACCAGCCTATTGATATGCCTTTCATAAAAGCTTCTGTATTATCTTTTGAATAACTAAAATCTTTATAGTGGTATTTATAATGTTTGTCTTACTGGTTTTGCCTAGGCAAGAAAAATATCAACTATGGATGGTTCATTTGCAGCTGGAAATATTCACTCACCCACCAGTCCTTGCCAACTCAAAAAAAGAGGCTAATCAGCAACTTTTCATGCCAGGCTCTCCATAGAGAAGTGTTTTATTGTTTTCCCCATTTCTATGAGGTTATTTTAAATTTTACTTTAAGACATTTGTTAATAAAATTATATAGGGATCAAGTGTACAGTTCTATGATACCTCACTTGTATATTGCATTGTGTTCCTACCACCCAAAGTCAAATCTTCTTTGTCTCTGTATTTTTGAACCTCTTAACTGTTACACCCGCATCTCCCTTCCCTCTGGTAGCCACAGTATTATCAATATTGTCTGTGTCTATGAGTTTTTGTTTGTTCTTTTTTAAATTATTTTTTGCTTTTAGTTGTGGTACATATTTACAATGAAATACTACTCAGCCATAAGAAAGGATGAAATACTGCCATTTGCAACAACTTGGACAGACCCTGAGAATATTGTGCTAAGAAAAGTATTTTTAATACGGCCTTTGCTTCTCTGCAACTGTTCAGTACCATGTGACCATTATTTTAGGGTGGAGCATTGAACAAAGTATGTTCATTTGATCTACAGAAACTGAGTTCTGAATGGGATTTTGTTGGTAGGCGGGGAAGAATTCTACTGCTAAAATAAAGTTTGGGAAATTAAGCCTTATATCATAGGCTGACAAGGAAGATGAGGTAATGCCCAACCATAATATTAATTCTTGAAAACATGGAGATTTTGTTTTTTACTCCTTTTATTATTTCTTTAGACTTTGTCAATTTATTTCTAAAATTAATATAGGTCCAATATAAAACTATATTATTTATATATTTTTTCAAGGCAATACTTGACAACTATCTATATTTTATTTTCATATAAGCCCAACAGAAGTAAATTTAAAAATTATTATCTACTTTTAACTAAAGAAATAAAATATTAATATTGCTTTCTTCAAAATTATATGCTTCAAATTTGTCAATGTGAAATTAAAGCTAACTAAATTCTAAATATTTTAAATAAAACTGTGTACATTATTTGCAAAGAAGTGAGCTAGAGACCCTGTTGTATACTAAGATCAATGGTCACAAACTGGTGTCTACATTTTAGGACACGGCATTTTAACGAAAGACACCATTATTAAGTAAAAGACAAAGTCAGATTAAGAGTACCTGAAGAATAATATGATATCATCTATTTTGTTTTGATTAATGTTCATGGAGACAGGGAGCAGGTGATGCTCTTATTCACACTGCTGTGTGATTGGCAATTTGGAAGCACTCAGAAGGGCCAATTGAATAAATACATGTTGCTGGATTGCTGAAATAAAACTTTAGTAGCAATTTAGCAGAAAGTCTATGGTGGAAGGTGGCCATAAGGCTAGTTTTAGAAGCTTGTTGTAGTTGTCTGGGTGAGTGGCAATGATATCTGATGTAAGAGAATGTAGGAGGGAACCAAAGAAAGAGAGTTTGCATTTCCAGGTGTATTTAGTGAGTTATCTTTGTGTGTTTAGTAGAGACTGACACTGAGCTGGGTGAGTTTCGAACAAAAACAACTAAATGGGTCAACTTCAGGTATACCTTGTTTTACTGTGCTTTGCTCCCTTGCATTTTTCAGATCTTCACTTTTTAAAAAATAAATTGAAGATTTGTGCCAACCCTGCATCAAGCAAGTTTATGGGTGACATTTTCCCAATAGGTTCAGATGATGGTTAACATTTTTTAGCAATAAAGTACTTTTAATTAAGGTATGTACATTGCCTTTTTAGAAATTTTTATTACAGTTAATAAACTGCAGTATAGTGTAAGTATAATTACTATATACACTAGAAAACCTCAAAATTTATACTTGCTTTATTGCAGTACTCCAGAACTGAACTCATAATATCTTGAAAGCATACCTGAATTATTTATACAGTCATGCATTACTTAACCATGGGGATATATTCTGAGAAATGTGTCAATGTGTCATTAGGATATTTTGTCATCACGTCAACACCAAAGAGCAGGGGGCCCAGTACCGGTCCATGGCCCATTAGGCACGGGGCTGCACAGTAGAAGAGCAGCTGGTGAGTGAGCAAACTGGTCCCTGGTGCCAAAAACATTGGGGACCCCTGTCACAGAGTACACTTACCCAAAGCTAGGTGGTTGAGCCTGTTATACACTTAAGCTATATGATATAGCCTGTTGCTTCTCGATTACATATCTATACATCATGTTACTGTAGTGAATAGTCTAGGGCAGGCAATCGTAATACAATGGCATGTATTTGTGTATTTACACATATCTAAACATATAAAAAGTACAGTAAAAGTGTAGTATAAAAACTTAAGTGGTATACCTGTTAGGGTACTTATGAATGGAACATGCTGAACTGGAAGTTGCTCTGGGTGAGTCAGTGAGTGAGGGTGAATGAATGTGAGGCCTAGGACATGACTGTGTGCCACCGTGGACTTTGTAAAGACTGTCCCCCAAGCTCTCCTCTGCTTTCTTCCAAATAGGTCAGCAATAGAACATTAAAGCTGTCAGTGCTGCTCCACGGACAGGGACATAGGCTGTATTTGTTAAAAATATCAAAGGGAATCTGGCATAAATCACCATAATATTGATTGTTAGGAGGAAGTATAAGGTGGCTTGAGAATCAGTAGAAATGAGAAATCAAGATGACGAGAAAAAGAAACATAGCTAATAGTCACGGCAACGTGGTTTTGGCTATTGCGTGTCAGAGAGTGATCAGATCAAGAAACTTTTTGGTATTCGTGAAAAAACAAGTGTTTGAAACAGAGAGGCTATAGAACCAAGGTCTGAATATTTTGACTTTAGAAGTTTGTTTTGGGTTCCTTTGACCTTATCTGGCACAAAGAGCTCTCTCTGTCATTGAAATAATGGAAGGAATAAAACTTGTCTATGCTTTACATCATTAACCCTGAAAATATTTTAAAAGCACAGGGACAGGCTGGCTCCATACTACCACAGAGAACTTTTATTAAAGTGGCAGTGGTTACTTATTACCAGTTAAGGTAGCTCCTGTAACCTTGTTCTTGTGCAGGATGTTAGGTCCTCAAAGAATTTTTAGCAATGTACTCTGAAGACCATCAAGCTCGATAGATCTGGGAAGACTGTATTGCACTCTGGATAGGTAGCACTCAGAGGACAGTCTCCTCTGTGCAGAAACAGGTCAGTGGCTGACTGGGATGTCATCTCTAAATTCAAAATTGAGGTGCTGAGACTGAGAGGAAGTCTAGAGCCAAGCCCCACCGATATTGCTCCCAGTAGGGAAAAAATATCCTTCTGAACCAGATGTCCTTCCATTTCTTACTGGAAATCAGTTCAATTATAACCATATGGGGACACTCTCATATGAGCTGTCTGTCATTGATCAAAATGTCATGATGCAGTACGTGACTACACTATATTATGCTGGTTTGAGCTGCTGGTTGATGAAGAAGGAGGCAAAGGAAAAAAGGCTAACTGCCTTATGGGCAGAAAAAGGCTATGGAGGAGGTGAAAGCTGTATAAGGACGTGGCAGCACACGGAGGAAGTACCCATGGAAGCCAGAGAGAAACTTCTGTCAATTATCCACCAGAAGGGGAGAAAGGAGGAAAATTAAAAGAAAAAAGTTATAAAATGCTTCAGGCCTCTTATAAATATGAATGCAGATAGTATTAATATTAAATCGTATTTAGAATGGTTCTATGAAGGGTGTTATAATGTGGGTAAACACATAAATATTGTTAACATGAGTAAGGAGCGAAGTGGTTTTAAGCAATGAAAACTAACATTTAACTCTAATGAATTATCAGACAGCTTTAATTATTAACATAAAGTTACAACATGTATGGAATCTGAATACTTGGTAATCACGTGCTCTTGTGCAAGTTGGGGAAAACATTATCTGAAAGATTGTCAATATGCTGTGCTTACTCTCATCATTTCTTCAGTTTCTCTCAGCAGCTCTTTAACTTGTTTTACTTGTCCAGAATAAATAATAAGTAAGTTATGACAGTTTTCCTGTTTTCACTCTCTGTGAGTTATTCTGCATTACAGTATCACTGTTGGCTTTATTTCTTAGCATCTGGTAGCTTTTTTTCTTTTTCCTGCATAATCAATCCAAATATTCCCTATTATTTTTTTCAAGGAAATACTATGTACTGTCACAGCAAATACTCCTCGACATCACTGTCCATTTGAATCACATCTTGTTATCGGTATTTGATCGTTTTAAGCAGGGGAGATCGGAGTGGAAACGTGTATAGCAGTTCACTATTTGGAATCAAATGAACCACTGAGAGCACTGCCATCTAGTGGTCAATCCCTTAAGACGATTCCTGCATATCTACAAGGGCTCCAAAACTGGCACACCGCCACCAGTAAACACCAACTTCTGTTTACATGGCCAAGAGTATTAGAAATGTCGAGTGGATTAGCTCATCACTCATTAAGAATTTAAAAATGCTAAAGAGAGTAAGAAAGTCCAACACAATACATTTTCTATAGGACAAATCTAGTTATTTAAATGCAGTGTTAAGTGAGTAGAATATAGCCAGATTATATTATGTGTATGAAGACTAATGGGTTTCTCACCGGTGTAATAACAATAACAGCTAATGTTTACTTAGCGCTTACTGTTTATGCGACTCTGTTCTAAGTTTTTATAACCGTTCACTTATATAATCCTCAAGTCCTTTAGTAAGGTAGTTTCTCTCTTTCCTCCCACCTTTCTCTCCCTCTCTCTAACATATACACTATATGCTATATGTTAATATAGCTTTATATTTTATATATAGTATTTTTGTATATATTATCAATAGAGAATATTACTAGAGTATTTTTTAATATATAAGCATATATTATATATTTAGATATACTTAGATATGTTTGCATTTACCTGGTAACAATTGTAAATAATACAAAAATGGGTCGTTTTTTGTGCCTGCTCTTCCATTTCGCTTCTAAAAAATCACTCTTGTAATTTCTTATTATATTTATTTTGTATAAATTAATATCTACTCATGTATGTATTTATGTACACTATGTATAACGTACATAATGTGTGTATGAGCCAGGATGTGCATTCAGGTGCTAAATATCTGGTAAAACATATATTTCTTTTTCTATATGCTGATCTTCACTTTTTATCTGTGTGATTTTGAGCTATAAACCTAATAGTTCTATGCCTTAGCTTCCTTTTCTACAAGAGCAAACCAATTGTGTTACCTACCTCTGAGATTATTGGGGAAAATAAATAATAACATTCACATAAAGTTCTCAGACTATTTCCTGGAACTTGAGTAAGCCTTAAATTAATAGATAAATTTTTGCAATGATGGTTATTATTATCATTGTCTTTACTATTATGATAATATAAAAGGAATTTCAAGTAATTTTCTCACAAACTCTCTAAAAGGAACACATTATAGAACTATTTTATTAAAGGACTTTTCCTTGTAGATGCATATGACAGCCTACCATTCAGTATGTGATATTCTTATATTTTAGGATTGTTAGCATATTACGAGTTGGACACACTAAAATCTGAAAACCTTTATACATATTTTCTTCAGTTACATAGAGTTAAAAACACATTACGTATCAATGATTTAACAAAGTTTTTTCCAAACATTATTATGTGTGTTTTAAATAATAAAATAATATTAACATTAAATTAGCATTATTTTAAATAGTGTCATTTGTGTCTATTTATAATTACATCTTTTTAAACTTTATTTTAACAAGGTATGAAAATATTTTGAAGTTTCTATAATGTAACTTCTTAAATGTATAATGTGTTTATGGTAAATTACTAATTTACCAGATCAGATATAATTTTCTGACAGTCCCATTTACCATAGTGTTAACTATCTCTAATTTTTATGAGGTGCTTTTATTTCTGATGTCAGCAAATGTGTCATTACACTTTCCCTAAAGTCTCACTAGGGATGCTACAGCCTGCCAAGAGGAAACATTAATTTCCGGGAATCAAATCAAGGTCTTCCTAAGGTTATCAGGAATTGCTAACAACCAGAAAATGGTGTATGTCTCTCTTTATATATATATGTCTGTGCTTCTAATTTTAAAAAGGTGTAATAAATCTTATTTAAGTCAGTGTTATTTAAGCATTGTGATAACCTTTGTGCAATTAACCAATCAAAAAAGAAGCTTTCGATTTCATAACAGCAGTTTTCTAGTACACAATTTTCTAATAAGTGCAATTATTTTGCCATTTGGGCATAAAAGTGGAAAATCTGAAGCAAGAAATGTCGACGTTCATCTTAGTTAATTTTAAATGATTAATAATATCCTTTGATATAGAAAAGGAAAAAAACATGAAAATTTGTTTATTATTTTCACAGAGTGAAAAGTTGGGAATAAAATTCATTAATTTCCCTGAGCTTTTCTATCTGTGTCTTATGTAGTGATATCACCTAAGCACAAGTATCAAACTGATTCTGAAAAAAAAAAATGCAAGATTTTATTTTATTTATAGAAGAAAAATACAGTTTTTAACTTTTAATTTATAATATGTTATTTTACTATGCTAAAAGGCAGGGATCTTCATGGTTATACATATTTGTTTTACCAAAGAAAAAAGTTTTGTGGGTAATTAATGCTCAACAAGCTTTTGATTTTGATTATGAAAACTTTTATGGATTTACCTAATTGGCAGGCATACTTCCTCATCTTACCTATTGGGGATATTTTCAATACAGAATAAATATAAATGTTTTCTAACTTGGACTGATATATATTTATATTTATTATTAAATGCTATTTCCACAGACTTTATATTAAACTGAAAGTGGATTGTTCCTCAGGATTCACAAAGATGACAAATGGCCACGTACAAAGCATATAGTCTCCAGATAAAGTTGAGATAAATATCACACCTGGTTCACACAGCCCTTGTTGAAATGATTCAGCAGCTGTGTTAGAAAGCCATCTCTCAAGTGACCCTGGCTGATAATCAGGGTTTTCCGCTGAATACTCTGCAGAGTATAAGGCATTTCATTTCCTTTCAAAAAATCCAAGGTGAAAAGGAAAAAAGGACGATATCTCTGCTCATACAGTGATGGAGCTCTGACATATAGAACGAAAATAAGTCAAAACAACACGTGGGAAAGAAATTAAATATAGCTGAGGTGTTGGTGCTGCTGTACCCATATTCTCTTCTCCTGTTATTCATGATGACAGTATTGTATGGTCATTTCATTATCATGTTTCAAGTGACTGAAAGTCATGAATACTAAAATTATAATAGCTTTCCTCAAACTATTAAACATCTTTGTAAGTAACTTTTAACAGTGCTTTTCCAGGTGATTTGGGGACGAACACTAAACTTACCTGTAGTGGGATCTATAAAAAGGTGGCATATTTATCTATAAATACTTGGCATCTTAATTCTATCAGTTACCTAACCTATTCATTCAATGAGACCTTTCCAAAATTATTTTTTCTGCAGGGAATGTGATGGCATAAAATAATGACATGAAGTTTAAATCACTGGAAAGCTGCTTTTTCATAACTCATCTATAAATGCAGATCATGTAACAAAGAAATTTGAATAACCTATTGTATTCCATATCTATCTGTAGGGGTTTGATTTCTTTATTATGGCCAGTGAGTTATTAAACAGACAAAAGAGGAAAAAGAAGACAGAGTTGATGGAAATATCTCAAAGCTGAGGCCCAAATAACTTTCTCCAAACCACATCTTTTAATATACTGCCTTGTCTGTTAAAAGCATATTAGGTTTAACTGTGATTTATCCATCAAAACAAGAATACCCCATGCCTTGCAATACAGTCTTACCTATCCCTGCAAAATAATCTGATTCTTGCTTGTTCAGTGAAAAAGAGCTCTGAAATCCCATGAGATTGTATGTATTCTAATTTAAAGATGAGCAAGATTGAAATTCAAAATCAACTGTTTTCAAAGAATTGACAAAAAATTCTAAGTCCCTCCTATCTCAGTCATCTTTTCCTCTTATTTCCTGTACCCTTTTTTCTCCTACCTGCCCCTACCCCCCACCAAATCCCGCTAAATGACTGTGCTCATAAGCTTGTCATAACACAGGGAACCTCTCACTGTCAGAAGCAAATTCCTAAATTTAAATGGTGCCCTGATTATCAGAGAAGAGATAGTTGGTCAAGAATAAAAAGTCTATTCACTCTTTGGAATAATTAAACTTATTTACTCACTGGATCACAGAACGTACCAGCTTTTATCATACCTGCAACTAGCAAGACCCTAAAATGCATTGCTAGTTGGGTAATGTGACATAATGTCGAATGGTTTGCTGGCAGTGGGATTTCTTTTAGATATAAAAGGAAAAGGATCCTGCTGATTCAGCCCAAAGCAAAATAACTCAAATAAACGCTAGTCTCAAATTGAATAACAGGTTTCAAACTAAAATCATTGGATACATACAATTAAAAATGTAAAGTAATTAATTAATATCTCTCACAAGTTTCAATAGAAATTTGTATTTCTTAGAAAATTAATTTGTTCTTTATTATAAGTACTACTATGCTTGTCATAAGGAATTCTATCAAGTGACATATGTTACTTTTTTAATTTTAGTTGATTTTTTGTCTGTAACTACCATTATTGAACACCTGACCTCTTTGGTGAAAAGATAATAACAGTACTTATTTCTAGAAGTAAAATTGTTTATAATTCCCTCTGCATAAAAAAAAAAGTCTCAGCTACTTACAATTGGTAACTGGGGATATGAGTCTTATATATTGCTTTATCTCAAACAGAAATAGCCATTTCAGTATGAAACTAGTTCCGGAAGTATTACATACACATTTCCACGAATATTTACATATATTGTATTATACATATTATATGCCAGATCTCTTATGAAGCCAAAGGATTTAGTAATAAAAGAAATAAATTTTATATGCTCCAAGAGCTCACACTCCCCTGGGATAGAACAACCGTGCTTGAAACAACATGGGCTCTGTATGAGTTGTGTGGGATAGGCTGAAGTCCTCTCGATAGGAAGAACATGGCAAGCTTAGGGGAAAATACATTCATTTAGGCATGACGTAGAAAGATAATGAGTGCTTTGCATTCAGGGAGTGAGAGGTTTTTAGAAGACACAACGTGTTCAAAAGCAAAGAGGTTTGTGGATTTGGTGAAGAGCAAGACATTTGTGCAACAGAACATAGTGAATTTATTTCAAATTGCTTAAGTTCTCTCCATCTTAATTTCCTCAGTGACATAGAGGAAATTATTATTAGAATCCTAATTATTATTAGAATAATTTAAGAACTCATTTTTTATTTTAGATGAGTACAAATGAGATATATACAGTAGCTCCCCCTTATCAGTTTGAGATACATGCCAAGGCCCCCAGTGACTGGCTGAAACCATGTCTAGTACCCAAGTTTATATAAACTATGTTTTATTTAGATACATACAAATCTATGATGAAGATTAATTTATAAATTAGGCACAATAAGAGATTAACAACAACTAATAAAATAGAATAATTATAATAATATCCTGTGATAGACATTTTGTGAATGTCTCTTTCTCTCTCTCTCTACTAATTTTTATATTTCTCAGTCCAAATCTTCCTGAATCTATGTAACCATCTCTTACTCTCAGTAAATAGTTTGGTGTCACTCATTTTAGGGCATCCCTTGCTGAATTAAATTCTGTGTATAGGCTCAGTGCTTCTGGTACAACACATTGCTGTCAATCAAAAATGTCAACAGAACATTTTTTCTGTTCATGTCTTATACTCACAAATCCAACACTTTTCTGTCTTAGCTAAGCAGTTATCATGCACAGCAGCCATAGCTTGCAGTTTGAGGTGCAAAACTAGCAAAAATGTATTTTACTTGCTTCATAATTTCATAGCTCCATTCTTAGCATAGGCCTTAGCAACCTCAGCATACACTATTTTTTCTTTCCTTACTAAGTTGAGAACTTTCACCTTTTCCCTTAGAGAAAGCACTTTAGAGATTGTTTTTATCCTTTTGGATTTGCCAGTATCACTCCTCTTGTGATTTGGGGCCACTAAGTAAAGTAAGTGTTACTTGAACACAAGCAGTGTGGGGACTTTGGACAAAAGAATAACTTTTGTGCAGGAGGGAAGGATTGGGAAAGTACAGGTTTCATCGCTTTAATTAGAGGCATTATAGGGCACAAAGTAAACTTTATGAATTATCTATTGCTAAGTTTTTCTAGTTAACGTTTTCTGATTCTAGGTAACAGATATGACATGTGAAATCGCAGATAAGAGGAAAACACTGTAGGTAATTGTAATAGCCTGGCTCCATGACTGACTGTCAGCTAGATTTATTACCATTATATAAGTGCAGATAAATGATTTTTTTCTGTAAAGAAAAGTGCATTTAATAAAGTTTCATTTAATAAACTTCAAATTCTTAAATTGATAAACTTAAATTTTATCCTAGCCGTCTTGATTACTTTTACATTTATTCAGATTGGAAAAAAAGTGATAGAAATGGATAAATTGACCAAATCAGTCTTAATGATTCACTTAGCCCGACTAAAGTTTAAATAGGTTCCTTCCTGCCTCTAGGCCATGACCTCCCTTACCTTAAAGCATTTGCTTTGGAAAAAATTTAATCATAAATTCTGCCTCTGCCCCTTTGAGATGTAAACCTTTTTAAAAGTTCCTTGCCTGTTTTACAACCCAGGACTACCTTTGCCAAGGACCTAGGATTCTCTTAAATGTAATCATCAGTTAAGATAATCGCCCTGTCTCCCAGTTTCTGTGACAGTGTAGGAGTCTAACTTCTGCTGGTGGCTTGTTCCTAATTGTAAAGCTACCCCTTTCTGAAGAAAGGAGAAATTTATTTTATTTTTGGATAAAGCCAATGAATAAACAGATAGCCTATGAACCCCACCTCTGCTTCTTAAAACTGCCCCGCACATTCTTCCTGGGGAGATGTATCCAGACCAAGTTCTGGTCTCTCTCCTATTTACAATAGCCTTGAATAAAGTCCTGCTTAATTTTATTTGCTTGTTTGACTTCATCCAGTACAGCTGACCCTGTGAAAGTGAATGGAGCATCATCACTTGTAGTCAAAATCATCAAATAGCTTAAAATTTGAAGAAAAAAAAAAGGAGATGTATGTTATTGATGGTATAAAATAAATGCTGAGAGAAGGAGCTAGAAGTTGTGAAAGCAGTTGCCATTAGGAAGAGGAATGAAAAAGAACAAATTTGGCTTGGATATTTGTTAGACATCACGTAACAATCTGATATAGAATGCACAATAATTTTGAATTTTATAACTGTGAAAACCTTATTCTACTCTTAATGTCTGCTTTTGTTGAGCATAGATCTTTTATAACACACTGACCTAAGTATTACAGAATGAGATCTATGCCAAAATCCTGTAATTAACAAGTAAAAAGGGGCCTAGGAGATGTATTAATAACGCATCCAAGTCAGATAGTTAATTAGCAGGCAGTTAAAATTGGAAAATACTTACCCGACTTAAATATTTTTTCTCTTTTTGATACAAGTTTAATATTACAGTGCAATCTTAGTAGCAGAAATAGTAAAATAATTGTTCTTCTTCTTAAATGAACCAACCCCAGGATTTAGAAAGTTCATAGACCATATTACAGGCTGAGATACCTACCTTGAAAATGACTCATAACAAACTTTATGAAAGTCTGTGATAGACAATGTGTTTATAGTTGTCATTCCCCCAGCAAGTAGTTACTAGGACTGGAGACTGTATCTCTATGTATAATACACAAAATCTCAGGCTGTCAAAACTATGCATGACAAAAATGCAGTTATACAAAGCATGCTTTTGGAATATACTGCATAACTCACCTTCACCTTTAGGCATACTTGAGATGAATTCACAAAGCTGGAAGAAAAATTTGGTTATTCTAACAGTCAGCCAACCCACAACTAATGTGTATCAGGAGATGAACTTAAGTAGAAAGAGCTGAGAACTCTTTCTCCTCAGGCATAACAGAATTATTTCTCCTCATTTCATCTGCTATAAGGGGCTTAGAGATGATGGAATAAGCTATGGTAAAAATCAGCAATTTTTAACCAGTCTGCCACGGCACACTGGTTTGATGCGAGAATTTTTAAAACATGCATTACCAATACCTGACTCTTTAGTTAGGGGCACCAACCACTTTTTCCTTAGATTGTTAAAAAAAAAAAACAAAAAACAAACCAACAGCCGATACAATAGTCATCTGGTGTGAATGCTCTTTCTTGAACCATAAATGTTTGTCATATAACAAAGTCACATCTTATTTATCATGTCTCATAATAATGTTCCATTTGATTGGTTAATTCTTGCTACCAGAAATCCTTATATACAAGTATAGGTACTGATTTTTTTAAAAGTCACTTTGAAGCAAAAATGGTAGGTAATTATAATTTCTTTTTGTAAACCAATCAAAATTGTACCTATTTTTGTCTGATAAGCACAATTATATCATTTAGTATGCTGCGAAATCTTAGTAATAAGTTTATCTGTGCCATAGGTGAAAGTGTTGCAATTTGCTTGTGCAAACAATTAGAGAGAATATAATAAGCATGCCACTTTGTCTCGATATGAAGGACAAAGGAAAGTTTTCCCAACAAGGACATTACTGATTATTTCCTGCCTAAGGATAACGCAGATATTAGAGTCTCCCAAAGCCTTTGCTGTTTTGTTTAGCAAGGTAGTTAAATACACTGTGGCTCTGGAACTAGAGTGCTTAGTTACAATCCTGAGGAGAAAAAAACACTCTTACAATTTTGTGACTTTGAGGAAGTTCCTTAAAACCACTGTATCGTTCAGTTCTCTTTTCAGGAAAATGGGATGGACGATGTCTACCTCATCAGGCTGTTTTAGTTATTGAATTTGTCACCTGTGCAATACTTCAGACATGCCAGACATACATACTGAATGTTCAGAAAATTTGAGTTTTTTTAGGAATATTTATAGAGTCTGTAACTCAAAAGTTTAAGGCAATATAAAGTAAGCCATAGCATTTATGTTCAAGGCAGAGCTGTCGTTTCTCACTTTATTATGCTGTCTGTTCAAAAGCAAAACAATGTCAAAAGAAATATGAAGACAGAAGATCAAAAAGACATTTATATGCTCAAAAGCAAGATAAACACCTCCATGATCCAGAAATAAAACAGAAAGCAAAGGAAGTGAATGGGTCTGAAACCGCTCCTCGGCAGGCCTCTGAGCTAGAGACCTGCACTGGGGCTGGGAGATTATGCAGCTTGGCTGTGCCTAAGATGTGGGAAGCAGGACCCGGGCTCACTGCTTTCGGCAAATGGCAACAGAAGGCCTCATGGATGATGGTGAAAAATAACAGGTTACCAACCGAGGACTTTGACTTCATTGGAAGTTGTGAATACAAGATGATCTAGGACAAGCAGAAAGAAGCAAAAACAGATTTGAAGGAAGAGTTAAGCAGTTCCTACTAGTTTCGTGGTGATCTGCATTGGCTGCAGCAGATACAGAAGACTTTATTCTAGATTGGGGAATTCCCAGGAAGAAAAATATAGTATAGCTATTAGGAAGAAAAGGAGGAAAACACATATAAATAATAACAATAAAAGCAAAACAGAGCAATAACACTTTCTACTCAAAATTAGTCGCAAATCAAAAATTATATAACACATGAAGAAATAAAGCACCAAAAATATAACCTACAAAATCAACATGAGACATAATTTCATTTCAAATGAATTTAACTTGTAGAAAGCCACCTGCCGTATATTTAAAATACACATATTTAAGAAGCTCAAATTGATTATTAAAATCATTAAAAATAAGTGGTAAAACTAATACAGATAGATGTGAAAGAAGAACTGGTAGGAATAGAAATATAAGCAATGGCATCAGTATTTAATAAAAACCATTTTCATTGGGTTTGCCTCTGAATTAAACTGAAATATAATATTGAGTAATTAAAACTGCAGAGAGATAAAGATCAGATATATTAAGGAACAATAAGAGAAGCAGAGTGGGCAGTGTCTACATTATTTTTCAAATAAAAGTTTTGAAGAATGTAAAAAATGTCAGCATTACAATGTTTAAAGAAATGATTACCAAGAGTTTAGAGGAATTAGAGAAAAGAGAGAGCAATGAAACAAGTGCTGATTAAATGTAAATGCACACCAACACAGTTTGCAGAAAAACTGAGGGAAGAACATATAAAAGAAGAAAAATTTTAAAACTACTTAAAACCATTTGTCTGCAAAAGTACGGCAAGTAGAATGAAGCAGATGTATGTATGAATAGCAATGAGTTTCATTTATCTAATATTCAGATATCTATCAAGCTTCTGTTATATGCCTTGCATTAGTATTTATGCCCTAGAGAGAGCTATAAACAAGATAGACAAATCCCTGCCCTCATGGAACATATTCCATTTTAGTTTGAGAACAAGGAAGTAATAAAGTATATAAAAGTTCTAGGGCAAATAAGTCTGAATGGAGTATGTAAGTAATAGCACATTATAGAATGAGAGGAAAAAATGAAGGTATTTTCATGCATGTAAAAACAAGAGAGAGTGTATATATAATCAAGTAAGAAATATCAACAGTAAAAGAATAAGTCTACATTCATAAAATCTCAACACAAAAGAGATAAAGAAACAATAAAGAAATGTATTGGGTCACTTCAACAAATAGAGGGGGGAAAAGTCAAGACAATGCAAAGCTTTTTCATGATTTTATTAAGGAAATTACATGGAATCAATTTCCCATGATGGAAGAGGCTGAGGTGCTAACTGGGAGACACTGAGGCAATCTAAAAATTAAAGAAGACAGGGAGCCATGATGATTTTTCCTAGATCTGAGCGTCCAATGGAGGAGACTGGGTTAAGTGAGTGGAGGTACCGGGCATCAGCTGGCAGAAGGTAAACATTCTGGACCCATCTGGCGGGACCTGGCCCAATGAAAGAGGTGCCTTTGCTGCCAAGGACATTGCACACATATGGGAAGAGGAAAAATCAGTCCATGTTTCCACCCAGCCAGAAATAAGTCATCACTGAGACTCACAGAAGTCAGCTCCCCTTTCAAACAGAAGTTGAATGAGGAGAGGTGAGAGACGTGTCTAGGAGCAAACAGTGCCAAGCAAGAAAAGAAAAAGGCGCTCATATTATATGCCCACTACTCTAGTCCACACGACAAAAAGACCTCAATGTGAATAGTAAAACTTCACAAGTATTAGTATTATTATACTCTTCACTGGGAAAGGTTTCTTACAACAAAGGCATGCAAACTGTAAATAAATTACTGCAAGTCGGCACATTACAATCACAATGTACTTTTCTACATGACAAATATTTTTTTGTTTCTTATTTTTAATATTTTTATTATACAATGGAAAACTGAGGGTAAAAACCATGAATAAGAATATTTGTACATGACAAATGTTTTTGAAAATTCAATTAGAATAAACATTTTTGAAGTCTCTAACTTATAATGAATTAATCTCCAGAATATAAAAAGTACTAAAAATTAATAAGATCACTAGCCTAATATAGAAAGGGGCAAGCAATACGAAAGCAAATCCAATGGGCCAATGAAATACATAAACAAATCGGTACTGCAATATACATCATGCTACACTCATCAGATTGGCATAAATGCAGAAAATTGGAAACACAAATATTGGTGAAAATACAGAGCAGAGGAATTGTTCAGAAATTGCTGCCAGAATGTCAGAACAATGCTTATGAACAATTTAGTGATGTGAAAAATCCATTGAGTCGAAGTTTGTGAAGCTTATATAATTTGCCTATGTTTCACAGTCAGTATGTGAGAAACATGATTTTGAATTGTTATCTTAAATTTCCTCGGCTATTCTCTATAGAACAATGTGAAGAAATAATTTAAGAATATTCATTGTAAATGACAGTGAATTCTAAAATGATTATTTGAATTGCTCAATAGATTTTGTTTACCAGAGTAAAAGATTGTACAAGCAGAGGGTAGAACTAGTTTGAATAGTAGGTTGAAGGCTTGTATTGAGGAAACTCTTCACCAGAAAATACCCTGATCTAAAATGAACAAGCATTTTTCTCTCTTAATAAAGTTCTTTCTAATAGAGTTTCTTAGAATTTTTAACTTTTCTTCTAGGCCAGTTTCTGTGTTTCTTTTGCATGTTACATATTCTTTTATCACATGTGCAGTTCCCTCACTCAATCCTTTTTTGAAGTTTTACTTCTTACCCATCCTTCTCATGTCTGGGACTAGGTTTCTTAGAAATTACATGAACCTGATGTGGGTCATATTTCTGCCTCCCAAAACTTGTCTCTCTTACAGTACTTTTTATATCCTGGCCATATAAACATTTCCTCCTTCATGAAGCCCTTGTTTCCTGTAGCAATACTTCTTTCCCAGCTAAAGATACTGACATACTCTAACAGATTAAAAAAACATCTGAGCCTTCATGTGTAGATAGTTCCTAGAAACAGCTTTGGTTTTTGTGAGATTACTTTTATAGTGCATTATTTCTTCCATTTACCACTTCTATTCCAATGGAATTGTTTCCAAATCAAAATTGAACAGAAATAACTAACTCAGATTACTCTAGCAGACCTATTTTCTGTCAAGAAACTAAGATAATTTATTTGTCAAAAAGCACTTCTCCTATCATTAATTCACATTGACCTCAGTTCTGTAACCTCATCTGAGTTCCTTAATTTTTATGGGTGGCACTAGGATGCATGTTAAAAAATATTTTTGTCTTATATAAGGAAAATAACTGGGTCAAATACATTTCTAAGGATTTTTTTCATCTCTGAGGTTGATATACTATATTTCACTTACTCATTTATTGCTATTGGTTATATTATGCAGGGTCTTCAGGAAATATTAAGGACATTGACAGCTGACCACACTCTCTAATTCTGTTACAGTACAAGTTTTCAGGTCACCAATATGCCTGGCATTAATCCATTTGTCCAAGACATTTTATAGATTAATTTCTATAGCAAAAAAAAAAAAAGCTTTAAAATTACTAATAGTTATTGTTAGATTATTAAATATCTGCATAAATTACAACATTTGTTTCAAAAAATTTTGCAGAACTGCAATATTTCTACCTGTAAGTACTTCCGCATGCTACTGCTAAAGTGAAAAAGTATACAGAATTACTAATTATGATCTACTGATTTGTAATTAAGTCATCCAGAAATGTGTAAATCTATTTTAGAAAATTAGCTAGAAGACAACTCATTTTTAATGTAAATGTTTTGTCAAAAATAAAAAGGTACAATCAAGACGATTTATATTTAAATATTTCTCCATATTAAGCAAATATTCCATTAATTAAATGGTTCATTCTGAAGATAGTTCATTTTCAGATTAAGGGTTACCATATTACATGTTTTTATTTATTTATTTATTTTTAGCTTCAGGTTGGACTATTCTGCTAAGTGTTAAAATATTGTCTTATCTTCATGTCATGAATGTGAAGGTAAGCTGAGCTCCTCTAACCAGAGATTGCTTCCCAGCCAGCAGGAGTGAGTTCCCCGTGGTGAGCACTTGGCTTACAACAGATTTGGATTCTGTGGATTCTGTAAATTCTTAGCAGGGTGGGAAGCAATGGGAACAGACAGAACCAACCCAGCTGATAAGAAACTCACTTTATATAATTTGGTCTTTAGCTGAAGGATGAACTAAAGTCATTTTTTTCCCACATAAACTATAATTTTATCACATAATTAAAGTATGTCTACTTCAGCCATTTAGTCTATGATTGGATGATTTTTGAAATTAGTGAAAAGAGGGAATGATACATGAGTGACTGACCCATTTGGTCACGTTTTTTAAAAGAAAAATATCTGGTTAAATCACCATCTTCCTTATAGAGCTTCAATACACAATCAAAATGAAGCTCATTTTAGTGAAAAATGACTGGACACCTGCTAAACTTTATTTGTGGTACTTTTTGAAAGTAATGTTTATTAATTGTGAAAGGTAAAATCTGGAGCTTTGGAATCAAACTGAATTAAGTTTAAATTTTAGCTTTGCCACCCAACCTCTCTTTTCTTCGTTTGAACAGACATCGACATTGCTTACATTGGCACATTGTGGTGGTGTCAGATTTCATAGGAGGACACAGATTCAGTACTTAGCACAGTGAATGGAATCCACTAATTGGTGTTAGTCCACTAATTAGTCCAACTAGATTAATGAGTAAATATTTTAATCATTAGGCCATTTGACCTTTATACAGCACTAAAACATTAATAAGTATATTGCACTAAATAATTATTAAAATCAATCTTCTTTGATCTGGCCTACTAAGGAGCTTCTTCGGATTTAGTTGTAGCTTACTTTTAAAAAGTATAACCCGTCTTGGACTTGTAAGTGCAATTTCTCCTCTGAATTAATTTTACAGAATTTGAAATATTTCCCCATAGAAATAATATGGTAAATATATATTTTTATTTTCTAAAACTAACTCTCAAAAGCCAATGCGTTCAATGGCATCACTGCATTATTGTATAATAGCATTAATCTCAGTTCTGGTTTCTGTACAGATGTGATATCAAAGAGATGAGAAGAGGGAAGGGACTTTTGTATCTTCCCTACCACTCTTTCAGAGTAGCATCAACCCTAGAAAACTTATTTTTCTACTCCTGTCCCTCCTTCTCCTTTTTCTTTCTTATTTGTCTTGTTGTTGTTACTATTTAATATGACTCAGGTCTTTGATCCGTATTACTCTTCCAGGTTAAATCCCTTGTACTTCTTCTGGTAACTTTTGCCAGGCTTTCAATAAACCAATACCCTGGCAGTGCCCCCTCTATACAATAAAAACTGCCCTGTATATTCCAGAGTGCTCCAGTCTCCAAAATTCTGTTTCTTACCTCTCAGATAAAAAACATAATTTCTACTAGGCAGATCTCAAATTAGAAAACTATATGCCTGAAATTAATTCATGGTTAAAGCAGGAGGGATTTTTAAACTCTTAAATTTTCCAGGGATATTTTCTCTTAAAAAAAAGAAACTCTTATTCAATCCATTTATTCTCTAAATATTAATATATCAGACACTCTAGTATCAATGATGTGACCATGGTCAAGGAGTCTTGGGAGACTAATTTATTGGCATCAATAGCATCAGAAAACAGCCCAGGGTCTTTGAACATCTGTTCCTAGAGGGGCATCCCTAATCTCTTCCTGGTTTTTGCTGATATGTCTACTGTGCTTGGCACAGAAAGCAAAAGATGTTGATTATTTAGGGTCACAGGGATTCTTTTGGGAGCAAACATATTTAGGGCAGTCAATCAGGGAAAATAACTGCAGGGACCCAAGAGCAAGAGGTCGTGGGAGAAGAGGCAGATGGCATTCATTTGCATCCTGACTGGTGGTTTGAAGACATATTATTTACATAGATAAATAGACATTTATTCAGGGAATTAAGGTTCTTTTACACTCAGTTATTATATGTTTATTTCATTCATTCATTCAATCACTCATTCAAAAATTATTTATCAAGCCCCTTGTGTGCTGAGCACTGAGGCTATAGAGGTGATTAAAACAGGCACTTGTCTGACTTTCAGAGATCACAGACTCTAAGAGGGAAGACAGATAATCAAACAGGTTGCTTTTTTTAATTAACAATTTCATTTGGAATAATTTTAGATTTACAGGAAAAAAACAACCATAGTACAGAGAGTTCCCATATTTCCCGTACACCATTTCCCCTATGATTAACAGCTTACATTAGTACAGCATATTTGTCACAATTACCAAACCAATACTGATGTATTTTTTATGAACAGAGGTCCATAATTTATTAATTTTTTTTAGATTTTATTTCTACTCCAGGATCCTATCCAGGATACCACATTACATTTACTAACCATGTCTCCTTGGGCTCCTCTTGGCTGTGAGAGCTTCTCATACTTGTCTTGTTTTCGTTGACCTTGACAGTTTTGGAAGGTAATAGTCACATATTTTGTAAGAACCTTTTTATTGGAGTTTGTTTTATGTTTTTTTGTAACTACCCAGGGAATTATTCCAGGGTTTTAGAAGCAAAACCACAGAAATAAAGTGTCGTTTTTATCCCATCATAAGAAAGGAACACACTATCAATATGAGTTATTACTTTTGATGTTCACCTTGATCCTTTGGCCTGAGATAGTGTTTGTCAGATTTCTCCACTAGGAAGTGAATTTTTTTCACCTATCCATACTGTACTCTTTAGAGGAAAGTTAATAAACCCAAATGTTTAACTATAAAGTGGAAAGAATGCTATTAAGAAGATACAGGAATTGTGAAAATGTGTTGACAGGTGACATAACAAAAGGCAATAGGAAAATCCTCCCATAGGAAAGTACTCTTAATTGATATTTGATGATAGAAATTAATTAGTCAACATAAATATGAGATAGTTGTGGGTAGAATAAGTATGCAATTAGATTTGACATTTTAATATTTTCTGTTCCTTCTGTATAAACTAATGATCTCTGCAATTTATTCTTGTTTTAATATCTAACATAAACTTCAACTTAATGATCTCAATAAATTTTTTTTAAATTAATTTGCACACTGGATTTTCTATCTAAATAGAGTATTGTACCAA
This sequence comes from Furipterus horrens, assembly GCF_987537825.1. Classification (NCBI taxonomy): domain Eukaryota; kingdom Metazoa; phylum Chordata; class Mammalia; order Chiroptera; family Furipteridae; genus Furipterus; species Furipterus horrens. The sequence continues at coordinate 17,328,581 of NW_028327177.1, read as the reverse complement.
ATGGATGAATATAAACTTCTGAAATTGTATAGATTTGGATCATGCATTATATCTCATTTTTAAATTTTACTTACTACAGCTTTGGGGAAGTCAAGTCAATCAAGTTGATGTAAGTTATTGGCATACATTTATACTAGGTTCTATATATACTTCATAATCTTTTAAAGGCAGATGTTAACCATGGTGTTTTTAATGAAAGAAAGAAAATCACTAGGAAGAGAAAATTATTGATGCTGTAAAAATGTAGGAGAAAGAGGTGAGGGTGACCTAATTCCATTGTTCTTATTTATTTATTTTTAACTTTTTAAATTTAATTAAATTTATTGGGTGACATTGATTAATAAGATTATATACGTTTTAAGTGTACATTTCTATGGTACATGATTTTCATATTGCATTGTGTATCCACCACCCAAAGTCAAATCATCTTCCATCACCATATGAGGTCTGTCCAGAAAAATTCCAACCATTGTTAATATAACGGGAATGGTTTGCATGATATCAATGTAACCTGGCAGCCAAGGGGAATGGACTGGAATACTCATGTACAAACAATGATAACTTCAGTGTACTATCAGTGGGAGTGGTAGATGCCATTGAGTGAGCATGTGTACTGTGTGGTCATCTCATTCAAAATGACTGAGAGTAGAGCAACGGATCTGCATCAAATTTTATGTTAGGCTTGAACATTCCTCTGCAGAAACTATTAGGATGATTCAGAAGAGCCCAGTGGCAGCTTTGTCATGAGAACATGCTCACTCATGCATCACATCTTGTGCAGAATTTCTTGGTGAAACATCAAATCACTCAGGTGACTCAGCCTCCCTACAGTCCAGACTTGTTGCCCTGCAATGTCTAGCTTTTCTCCAAACTAAAATCACCTTTGAAAAGAAAGAGATTTCAGACCATCAGTGAGATTCAGGAAAATGCAACAAGGCAGCTGATGGCAATTGGGAGAACTGTGTGAGGTCCCAAGGTACCTTACTTTGAAGAGGACAGAGGTGTCATTGTCCTATATACAATGTTTCTTGTATCTTGAATCTTCTTCAATAAATGTCCCTATTTTTTACATTACATGGCTGGATACCTTCTGGACAGACTTTATATATTTGAGTCCCACCCCCCTTCCCTCTGGTAACCACCATGTTGTTATCTGGTCTATGAGTTTTTGTTCGCTTTTCTTGTTTGTTTACTTATTGCTTTCAGTTTCATATCCCACATATGAGCGAAATCATATGGTTGTTAACTTAACCCAACCCCTGAATACCATGGACACGTTACAAACAAGAGAAATTAGTAATTGCCAAAATTTGAAATCATTCAGCAGAAAATATTATGACCCTACTACAAACAAGGCAGTCTTATTTATCTTAAGTAACTTAATGAGCATAATCAGTCACAGCCCAAGTAACTTTGAGCTTCTAAATACAAACATACACAAGGACTTGGTTCTCATATTCTACTGTTTAACAACCTACATAAACATAAGTCAATAAGGCTAAACAGGATTACTTCTCACATACCATAAAACGCTATATTTCTTGAGAACATAAGGAAGGATTTGTGTAGAACAGAAATTGTAATGGTATATAACCCATTTTCTCAAAATAACATCCTCTAATACCTGCTTCTGAATTAATTGGGCCGACATGGGATGTGTAAGCTAAAAATAAAGCTAGAACTCACAGCAGACATAAAGAATAAGAATTTGTGAGGGGCAGGGCCGAGAAACTGGCATGCTGAACAAGTTTACAAGGAGATTACAAAAGCTCTAAATCTTGAGTGCGCTAGGACTGGATTACAGAATATAGTTACAGCAAGAAAAAAGAAAGGGAAAACAGAGAAAATAGTAGAAAAAATAAGAAATAATATCCTTTATTATTTATTTATTTATATGGTGAGAAAGGAAAAAGGTCTTTTTCAAATACTGTACTTCTGGGAGAATGAAAGACTCTTGTCTCAAAGCCCATCCTCTCCAGGGAACCCAGAGGAACCCCCAGTCATGCTCAGCCAGGATAAAACCAGTGGCAGTGTACAGAGTTCCTTCTCCCATTTTAAGTACCAACCCTTGGGACCTGCAGGCGACCCCTGAATGGTCTACCAGACAGCTCACCTTTTCTCCCATATATTTAATTTATCACTACAAGGTATACTCAGAGCTCCCAAGTATTTAAGAAGTAGTCAGAAAAGTACTTTTTATATAATAGTAAATGAGTGTAGGCAACCTAACGTGGTATAAATGTGTATTGAATCGTGCCTTCTTTAATTTATTTTTTTTAATTTTTGTTGAATTTATTGGGGTGACATTGGTTAATAAAATTATATAGGTTTCAAGTGTACAATTCTTTAATACATCTACTGTATATTGTATTGTGTGTTCACCACCTCAAGTCCAGTCTCCTTCTATCGCCATTTATTCTCTCTTGACCCCCTTTTACCTCTCCCTGACCCCAATTTTCCTCTTAGAGTCCCCATACTGTTGTTTTACTTTTGGGGACAGCATGGATAGACCTGGAGAGTATTATGCTAATAATCCAATTTGAGAAATACAAGTACCACATGATTTCACTTACATGTGGAATCTAATGAACAAAACAAACTAAAAGAATAGAAACAGACTCATAGATACAAAGAACAGACTGACAACTGTCAGGGAGCAGAAGATTGGGGGGCCTGTGTGAAAAAGATAACGGGAGTAAACTAAGAAAAAACAAACAGTCATAGTCACGGCTTTTTTTTAACTCATCAGAAGACTGAAGATATATTAAGCCCAGTGCGCAAGCGCACAGGTATTCATTGGGAATGGTGAAGAACAGAGGATACTGACATATTAATAAAAAATGTAGCTCTATTCTCTGAGAACGTAGGAATTTAACTATGTACAATTCATTATAGAAACAAAAGGTATGCTTCAAAATGGTTTTGTAAATGTCAAGTCCTGAGGGAGCAACTTAATGTGCAATTGATTATACAAGGAAACTTCTGCCTATACTCATACTGTATCTTTTCGATACTCAGTTCTCCACTCTAGTGAAGCATTTTTCCTCAAATCATGATGTCTTTTTTGTAAAAATTCGGACTTTAGTGGGCAAACTGTCTAAGCCCACAGGGCAGCCTGTTGTCCTGACTCTTATTTAGCTTCCCCTTTCACTTTCTTTCTCGCCTCGGATGATCTGACCCTTCACACCCTGTCTCTTCCAAATGAGAGCGCCTGCCCTTTGCCCTGGGGCTTAGCCTCAGCTGTTTCTTAAGCCCACCCTTAACTTTTGTTGGAATCATTTCAGGAGGTCTGGTTCTGAATCAGTTCCACCCTGCTCTGGTCTGATGTTCTCATCCTTTCAACAAACAGCCATTGAGTATTAACTCTGGCAGATTCCTAGCTCAGCGCTAGAAACGAAGACATCTAATTATCAGCTATACCTAAAAGAATAATTTAACTTTGACAACCCCCATATTCCTCTTCTGAAGAACAAATCTAATAATGCTACACTGTAGGATTTAGTAAGAATTACATAAAACAGTAAATGTAAAGTGAGACACTCACTGTATGATGCTAATAGAAGACAAAGCAGCAGTGGAAGCTATTATTGGCACAATAAAATATTAACTTCTATAAAATATTAGAAATTTACAGTTCTATTCAATGTCTTTCTGTGTTATTAATTGCATCTCTGACCAATCTGTGCCTGATTTCTGTTTCCTGTCCTTAAAATTCATTCAGAAACAGTCTCTGAGATTTAAGCCTACCTTGACCATTTAATCTTATTAGGATCTCTAGTCAAATCTCAGATTATATTAGGATGACTAGAACTATGATACTTTTAATCAATGTACCCCTCAAATAATCAGTGTTATTTTATTTAAGAAAACTTTAAAATATGAACAGTCTTCTCAATGTTTATAAACTGTATATACATACATGGAAATTGCCTTAAATGCTTGTAAGTTAAAAAGAATTTATTACATCATATTAGAAATAATATGAATAAAGTGATTGATACATTATATGAGAAAGGATATGATAAAATTGTTGATAACATTGATTTTGGCTACACAGAGCCAATACATATGTATTCTAATGAGCAACAGCTCATTGTGTAATGTCTTAACTTTTCTTTAATGAATGGTGGTTTATAATGATTCAAGGGCAATTGAATCATTTACAGAACAAAAACTCATTAATTATTGTAACAATTATGATTCTTATAAATGTTCACTAATCTTGTATTCCATTCACTTTTCTTAAGCCTTTGAATTATAGTGCTCCAGTATCGGAAACAATATCATCAACTTTACCCAGAGTGCCATCTGTTGGTTCTGTTGGCTCAGATTAAACCAATCTAGATATGCTGCTTTGCATAATTAACTTCAACTTAAAATACATATATATCATATATTAAGTATTATTTGGATTTTTTCCAACTTTTCTTTAAAATGATGAAGTAAAATAACTATACTAAGGATAAGTAAAGATAAAATTATAAAATAAAGGCTGGGTATAATATATCGAGAAAGTTGCAAAGCTGTGGAATTTTGTGAGTGTGCCAAAAGAAGTTTATTTGTGTGCATAAATCAAAAATAAAAATTATGAGTTGAAAGGCACAGATGAATCAGTGTGATAGCCAGACATTTTTGGCATAGTAATTTGAGAAGATACGTAAAAGAGAAAAGAAAAACTTCACCAAAACTCTGACAGTCTTCATTGGTATGTAGCCTTTATCATCAATTAGCTCTAAAATCTGAGGGAAATGTCCAGCCTGGCTTATTTTTTTAACTACATAATGAATTCATTTTGCAAGGTATTTTAAGTAAAACATATAGCATAGCATTTTTTTTTGAAAACCTACGCAATTTTATTTTAAAAAATATTTTATTGCTTATACTATTACATTTGTCCCACTTTTTCCCCCTTCATTCCCCTCCATGGTCAACCCCACACCATTGTCCATGTTCATGGTCCTTCATGTATGTTCTTTGACTGATCTGTTCACCTTGTTTCAATTAGTCCTCCCCTCTCCCCTCCCCTCTTACAGCTGCCAGTCTGTTCCATGATTCTATTCCTCTGGTTCTCTTTTGCTCATTAGTTTGTTTTGTTCTTTAGATTCCACTTATACATGAGGTCATATGGTATTTGTGTTTCACTGACTGACTTATTTTACTTAACACAATAGTCTCCATTTCCATCCATGCTCTCACAAAAGGTAGTAACTCCTTTTTTATTTCTGTGTAGTATTTTATTGTATAAAGGTATCCTTTTTTTTTTATCCACTCATCTAATAATAGGAACTTAAGCTATTTCCAAATCTTGTCTATTGTAAATAGCTCTGCTGTGAACATAGAGGTGCATAAATTCTTTTGAATTGGTGTTTTGGGATTCTTAAGGTATATTCCTAGGAGTGGAATTGCTGGGCCAGCCTGGCTTATCTTTGTCCTATGTGTACAATTCTAATAGTATTCACTTGCTAACCTATTTTTGTCTTATTAGAATGAAAAAGAAACACTTTGCAAAACTTAAGGCATTATATAAGTGTGAGATATTATTGAGAGATCAAAACAGAATTTATAAGGAGGTAATATGGAAAGCACAGTACCTGGCCAGTTATACAATAGCTTTCAAACAATTAGTATATATGTCCAGCCACAAAACATATCTTCTAATAACAGGAATGTCTTGGGACACAGAAATCTTTTTTGTATATTTATTTACCTAGCTTTATTATTCTTAGGGAATACTCTCACAAGTACTGATGGGTACCACTTTTAATTATCATGTCTTTAAATTTCATATGATTTTACAAGAAATAGGCTATCATTAGATTTGACTTTCAACAACATAACTTGAAATAACATTTCAGACAGATATCAAACTTTTGCTTCCTCTTTTCCCTCATATTTTCCATGGTGGTTTCTTTGTATAATCAAGCAATTATATCACTTAATAAATCAATGATTTGTAAATATAGCCTAGTATGGTTTGGTTTTAATGCTTTTAAGTGGAAATAATTGTATATGTTTGTCATTACAAAAAGTACTGAATTTTCCTCTGGGAGTTCATGTATTCATTTGCATCAGGGTTTGGAACTTTTCACAGGCAGTCATTGATTAAAATGAATAAATCTAATCATGAGAAATCTTCATCTTCCACATTTTAAAATTCTGATATAAGATTCAGAGCTATCCTTAGTTTCCTAAAATTGTGTACTTGCTTCCTCAAACTACCAACTCTTTCTTACCTACTTGAGTCTGCAAAGATCTCAGTCTTGCTTGAAGGAAAGTGTACAAAAGGATCTTACTTTACTGAAACTTAATAGAACTTTGGTTTTATTTTAACTGAATAGTAAGTAAACTTTGAATCATTTTTACTTGTTGCTAATTTATTTTTAATAATTTTGCTATTATTTCCTAAGGAATTGAAAATAAATTATACTCTGAGAATAATAAAATATTAACTGTATCTAAACAAATGTTCCTATTTTAATTTGAAAAGGCTTATTCACATCAATATGTCTAATTCCTTGAACCAACAACTTGGACACATATTCTGAGAGAAGATCTCTTTCTGATAAGAAAAAAATATGAAATTAAGGACAATTCCATAATCCTGTCTTGATTTTCTAAGACAGATAGTCATGATATAGAGGGGTAGGCAAAAGTAGGTTAAATTACCATTAACGTTACCTAAAAGGTAATTTATAAGTAAGGATTCAAAATAACAATAAAAAGACAAATAATACAAATAAATAGTGCAATAATAGAACATTAGAATACAAGAATAAATTGTATTTCATAAGAATCACAACTGTAAGCCTATTTTTGCCCACCTGAAAGTTTAATGACCATGAAGATGCTAAAGTAAAGGATGTTTTAAAGGTTTTCTAACAGATAACTTCACAAAACATAAATGTAACATATCACTCATTTTTAAACCAATTATGTATTCTTTATTATAGTTAATAAGACACTAATTTAAAATAACTCTAGCCCTGGCTGGCGTGATTCAGTGGATTGAGCACCAGCTTGTGAACCAAAGGGTCATTGGCTCAATTTTCAGTCAGGGCACATTTGTGTGTTGCGAGCCAGGTCCCTGGTTGAGGCTGTCCGAGAGGCAACCACATATTGATGTTTCTCTCCCTAACTTTCTCCCTCCCTTCCCTTCTCTCTAAAAATAAATAAATAAAATCTTTTAAAAAATAAAATAAATTAACTCTAGAGAGATCTAATATCAAAAAAGTATAAAGTTATGCATAGTGAATAATTGTTAACATATATATATAATGGTAATACAAAATTGTTAAATAAACTGAATTTCTTATTATGCAAAAAAACACTTCTTAGTAACATCGGAGAAGTTTTCCTAAGATTGAAAGGGAATAACAGGTAATAACCAGCATGTAGATTCATGTTACCATTTTGAAAAGTCTGTCTGTGAAAAAAGGAAATTACTTGAATAACAGGAATTTCTACATATACATATGTGTAGGAAAAATTGATAAGAACTGGATAAAAAGAGTCCAGTATATGAGTGGAGATACAGTTTTGAAGCGAGGCAAAGTCAAAACTAATTGAAGTGCAGGTAATGAATGAGTGAATGAATAAATAATGAATGGATTGTAAACTGGGGCTCATTAATAAGGTAGCTGAGATGCAATGGTCAGCATCCATAAATCCCTATAACTTTATTTTTGTAATGCCAGGTAATGAGCAGCCAGGACAGTTTTATGATGATCACAGAATCTTCACAACGATAAAGTGGAAGAACAGCTCAGCAGGCCACCACTCTTTTCACAAAGGAACCACAAAGGGAGAAATGACAGAGGTCACCTGTTCCCTCTCCCTCAGCACCTTGCAGGACCATACATAAAATATTTATACAATATTATTTGATTCTGAGAATGAAAGTAAAAGATATGTAGTTTGATAGATGTGGGGCAATCTCAGCTGACTTTTGGAGAGAACACTGGTTTTGCTTTCCCCCTTTTAGCTTTTCCCATGTTTCAATGGCAGAACATATTAACATTACAACTAAAAGGGGCATGGAATATAATTATGTTAAGTGTAATTGAAAAGCAAAAAAAGATTAGAAAAAAACGATTTATGTCAACTTTTTCTTTAAATAAATTCTATCAATGTCTACAGAGTCCAGTGAGCAAAGTTCTATTTGAATGAAAGATCAGAGCACCATAGAACAATTATTATTTAACCCATTCTAATTGTTCTTCAAAGTAAAATCTGTGTCAGGGGAGTCAGAAATAAACAAAGGAAACAAATAATTTAAAAAAGTGGTCAATTAAAATTCATCCACAGCAATTCAAAAACAATATGTTATAGTTGAAATAGTATTCGTCTCTGAGAAAAAAGGTCTAAAATAATGTAGTGGCTCTTCTAAGTCACATATTGGCATTGTATATTGTATATATTAGTTCCTTTTGATTAACATTCTCAAATAAATAGAATAGACTGGATATTATTTAAGACAAAATTCTAATATGATCTATAGCTATATCAAGGATTTGTAGACATAGATTAGAATGATCAAAATTCTACTGAAATAATCAGAAAAGAGTTTACAGGTTAAATCCAAGTTTTTTACTTATTGGAATCTCTGATATGGGCTAATAAATTTTATATGACTTATTTTTTCTTAGTTGACATACGCTATAATATTAGTTTCAGGTGTACAATATAATAATTCAACATCTTATATACCTTATGAAGTGATCATCACACATATAATAATCTTCTCTCACCAAAGTAAGTGGCTGAATGTACCAAAAGCAAGTAGTATTTAAAAAATCAGAGGCAATAATATTCAGATTAATAACTTGAATTTCAGAATCATGTAAAATGTAAAAGTATGGTGCATTGCACCAACTTATATAATAACTTTTATGATTAATATATTAAGAATCAATACACAACATATATATACATATAATACATCTATTTAATGTGTATGTTTTGAAAATAATTTAAATTATGTATGAGCTAAAGTTTTATGATGAAATAATAGACTCAATAATTACTATATCTAATAATGGTTATCTCTGATAGGAAGGTTTGAGTTATCTTATAGAAGAATGGAAAATACGGAGAGGCTACTGAAGGCTACTCTGTTGCCAGATGTCAAGAAAGAGATAGGACTCCTATCACCCACAGATAAAGAATGAAAATAAACCTATTCTGTGATGGATAACAGTGATAAAATTGATACTGATGCACTGCAGTCCCAGTGAAAGCTTATGTCTTCTCCTCAATTAAAAGCATATTTGAGTATATACCATGATTCAACATATAGATGAATTGATTCCAGAAACAGAGACAGATTTACTACATGATATGTTTTTAGATTTTCTTTAAACATTATATTCTTTTGTGAGGACCTTTATAAAGCAATGAGTTTTAGGGAATTAATTAGAATGATACTTCTAATAAAAGACTACAGTATAGGATATTTAAAATTCTGGTGGAGCTACACTTTCTTAACATTCTTGTAATTAAATTTAATGGCATATTAAGTAGCTATATTGGCATTCATGGCTTACATAGTATGAAAACATTTTACAGGCATATGGCCCTTAGTGGACTTAATCCATTTGTATTAAACTTCGTAAAAAATAGTTATTTCATACTTTATTCTTCTCCATCATAAATTATATTCAAAGTGATGTCAATTATGTTTCAGTTAAAATAATGGTCTTTTTAAAACAAAATATGAAGCATATAGAAGAACATGAATGTGTAATCCTGGAATGACAGATAAACAATAACATATTACCAAAGAAGATAATTTGAATTCAAAATTAGTGTATAAATTATGGTGATCTCTAGAATTAAATGAGATGGATTTTGAAACTTTTAGAACATATTTAAAAATAGAAGGCCAACTATGGTTCTAGGGTTATAATTTTCATAGTCTTCTTGCACTAACATCTTCAAAATGTTACATATTACCACTTAGTACAATAAGATTCAATCAAAAGCTAATTTGATAAAAATCTGATTTTTATTAGAAAGACTAGTTCAAAGAATAACCTTTCTTTATAAGGCAATGTAGTAGCAGAGTTGGTACAATAAATTATTAATATGTCCAAATTGGGCTTACAATAAAGTTTGTTTGGTGTTGAGTTGTATGGGTTTTTACTATATATTAACCCCTGTCAAAGCATTGTTTGCAAATATCATCTACCATTTGGTTGGTTGCTTTTTTGTTTCTTTGGTGTTTCTTTTCTTTTTTTTTCTCTGCAGAAGATTTTTAGTTTGATATAGACTCGTTTATTTATTTCTGCCTTTACATCCCTTGAATTTGGGGTTAAATTCATAAAATATTCTACAAGACTAAGGTCCATAAGTATCGATCTATGTTTTCTTCTATGCAATGTATTGTTTCAGGTCTTTGATCCATTTTGAATTAATATTTGTATATGGAGACAAGGAGTAGTCTAGTTTCTTTCTTTTGGATGTAGCTTTCCAATCTTCCCAGCACCATTTATTGAAAAGAATTTCTTTCTCCATTGTATGTTTTTCGTTCCTTTGTTGAAAATTATTTGCCCATGTACATGTGGGTTTTCTTCTGGTGCTCCATTTTGTTCTGTTGGTCTCTGTGTATATTTTTCTACCAGTAATTGCATCTTTCATCCTGAGGAACTAATGTTAGTTAATTAATTTTCAACAATTCTATTGTAAATATTGCTCTTTTGGAGACAAGAAGGTGAGATCATTATAAAACTGGAAGCCTGACTAGCAAAGCTAAACTACAAAAAGCACATTTTCAGTTGTTCAGGCTACTTAATAGTTGCTATCATTTAGAAGAACAATAAGTTCTCACTTAACATTGTCAGAATGTTCTCAGAACTCTGGGAAATGATGTATACAGATACTAATTTTACCTTAGGCTAACTTATATAAATAACAGTTAAGTTCCTATGGCATCTCTTCAATAGTAAAATAAAATGACTTTAAGTGGAACAATGGTATTCAAGGACCTTTTGTAATTGCAATATAAAATTAATTTTGTTATCATAGCTGAAGAGTAACTCCCCTCCCTTTAAAAGGCAAGGAAAATGTGAAATGTACATCTGTACATTTCACGCTTCTTCAGTATGATGTGGAGTTCAAAGTGAGCTTCAATTTTCATAGAATTAAAGATCTAATTTCATTCTCTATTTTCAAAAAGTTACTGTGTCAGTCTGCACTTGTGTGTATATTTGGTTCCTATCATAGTATGAGGAGACTATGTAAAATAACATTAAAAACAATTTGTGCTGCTCTAATATAGTTAAAATAGAGTAAAACAGCAATATGTGCTCATTTTAACTCTAACCCTATTGGTAGCCCCCAGTTCTGTGAGCTAAATGAGTGGCCATTAATAGGTTCAGGTGGTTTTGATTAAAATTACTCCTGGATGCAAATGGAAAGGTTAAAGAGAAAGAAAAGTTGCCAACATTTTCTAAATGATCATTTGCAAATAATATTCTCAAAAATGATTGTGTCTGGTATGGTGGTAGCACTCTAGTATTCCTTTCTCAGAAACATGCAAGTCAGTAGGGATTACCAACTTACTAAGAAATGGACATGTTAGGCTTTCCTTTATTTATGAAATACATGCACAGCATGTTTAATATTGATGGTCCTTTTAACATTTTCATTATAACATTCGTAACTAAAATGTAATGCTATGACATTAATGACAAAACATAATTCATTTTCTGGCTAATAAAATGGAACATCGATAAGACATATTGGTAGTATGTACCTTGATAGGATGGTGATGAGGACATTTTACTGCTGTGGTCATCATCTCCAGAACCCGTAACTTTAAGATCATTTTGACAAAAATACCAGACAAATCCCAACTGTCTGTTGTTCTATAAAATTCCTGACCAATAATCCTCAAGATTGTCCAGGCCACCAAAAACATGTCACAGACAAGAGAATCTTAATGGTACATGAAGACTAGATAAAATCTAAATGGGATCCTAGAACAAGAAAGAGGACATTAGGAAAAAAAATAATTAAATATAATTAAGATATTTCTTAACAATAACATATCAGTACTGGTTCATCAACAATAAAAACCGTACCATACTAATACGATATTAATAATAGGAGCACTGTGAGAGGTGTGTATGACAGTACTCTGTACTATCTTGAGATTTTTCTGTAAATCTAAAACTCTTCTAAATACAGTTTATTAAAATCATTTGTGGGGTTAACAAGAATTGACTTGCCTTCAGTGTTAAAATATTAAAACTAAACAACACTCCAAGCTAGAATTTGAGGAGAAAAAACTATCAGTTACATAATATATATGAGTTTTCTCATAGACAAAGATCACCAATAATTTAAAGCATATATTCTGCAAAAAGAATTTAAAATATCTATTAGAGATCCTTATTGTCTCATATAATTACAGGGGAAAAATAATTGTTTTAATTAGACTTTTTTTTTTTTTTTTTTTGGAAGAGCCAGGTGAGACTTTATTTTGGGGAAAAAGGAAAACACTTGATTCGGCTTCTAGTCAGGGACATGGGTAAAAGGCAGTAAACATCACACCCCAAGGGCGAGCTGAGGACTGGGTGGGGCTGACCTTCAGTTGGGCCTCTTGTGCCCTCCACCCCCCGGCGCAGCAGCTCGGAGGACGGAGGACGGGAGGGACGGCAGCAGTCATTCACTCGGGCAGGACATCGGATGACTCAGACACCAGCTTCCCATCGCAGGTCTCGATCTTCTTCACAACCACCATCTTGGGGGAGCTGGTGCTGGTGTGGCCGAAGGAGCCAGAGCTCCCACCAGAGCCCAGGCTGGCCTGGAAGCCCATGCCGTAGTTGAGGTTGCTGTAAACTGGGCTCAGCGCACCTGAGTAGCCGCTGGTGGTCTCGGTATGGATACTCATGTTCTGCATCCCAGACTCCAGCCGCTTCTCCTCGCCCTCCAGCAGCTTGCGGTAGGTGGCGACCTCCACGTCCGGGGCGTTCATGAGCTCCTGGTATTCACGCAGCTTCTGGGCCATGTCCTGCTTAGCGGTTCTCAGAGCAGCTTCCAGCTCAGCCACCTTGGCCTGAGCATCCTTGACGGCCAGCTCACCACGCTGCTCGGCATCAGTGATGGAGGCCTCCAGGGCAGCCCTCTGGCCTTTGAGGCCATCAGTCTCAGCCTGGATCTGGCTGATGCTCTGGTTCATCTCAGAAATCTCCGTCTTGGTGCGACGCAGGTCATCCCCATGCTTCCCAGCCAATGTCTGCAGCTCTTCATAATTGATCTGGTACCTGGTCTCAGCCTCAGCCCGGCTACGGTTGGCAATCTCCTCATACTGGGCCTTGACCTCGGCGATGATGCTGTCCAGGTCCAGGGAACAGCTGTTGCACATGGACAACACCACGGACGTGTCGGAGATCTGGGACTGCAGCTCACGAATCTCCTCTTCATACAGCTGCAGGTAGAAGTTGATCTCATCGGTCAGTCCTTCCAGGCAGGACTCCAGCTCTACCTTATTCATGTAAGCTACATTCACATCCTTCTTGATGAGGACAAATTCATTCTCCAGCTCTGTGCGCTTGTTCATCTCATCCTCATACTTATTCTTCAAGTCCTACGCCATCCCCTGCATGTTGCCAAACTCCGCCTCCAGTCTCGGTTTCTCCTGGGACAGTGTTTCCAGCTGCCGCAGAAGATTGTTGATGTAGCTCTCGAACATATTGTCCATGTTACTGCCAGTCATCTTCTGCTGCTGCAGAAGAGTCCACTTGGTCTCCAGAATCTTATTCTGCTGCTCCAGGCTCCGCACCTTATTGATGAAGGAAGCAAACTTGTTGTTGAGGGTCTTGATCTGCTCCTTCTCCTGGTTGTGCACAGTCTGGATGTTGGGGTCCACCTCCAGCTTCAGGGGGCTGAGCAGGCTCTGGTTCACTTGGACGACTTTGATGGACCCTATACTCCCCGCTCCGCCAAAACATCCAGCCAGATTCATGTTGGCGCCCAGGCCAACCCAGTAGGCGCTGCCCACCGGGAAAAGGCCGAGGAGCTGAAGCAGGGTCCACTTGAATATGAGCGACTGCTGAAGGTCCGGGCGCCAGAGGTGGACACCTTGTAGGTCATCTTCTAGGTCATCCTTGTGAACATGGTGGAGGCTGGAGTGGAGGCAAGGAGTCCAAACCAGACAGAGGTTCAAAAAGGAGCCAAAAAGCTGCTCTAATTAGACATTTTGACTAGGGTTAGAAAAGATGTTGTGTCATGAAATAGAGATGCAAAAAGTATGGTAATTTATAGTGGGGCACTCAAAATCTAGAGACATGTTGATTATGTTATTTTATGTGTCTTTGAGCTCAACTACTTCTGTTTGTTAGCTAATAAATGAGGCTCTATATTCACATGGCTATTACTAGAAATAAGACAATATTTAATTCTGATTTGTTAAAATCTTATAGGATATGAATGATCACAAATGATAAATTAATATTAAAGAATTTATCTTAAGACACAAGTTGATATTCTCAAGATTTTACTTTCCCAAGTAGCCCAAGATAAATGAAATAAAGTGATCTTATATTTCTCTATATTAAATATAACAGTACAAACGTTTTAAGATCTAAAGTATAAACACAGAAGAACATGTGTTTACTATTAAATTATTATTATTTTATTTATTTAAGTATAATTGTATGCAATACTGTTTTAGTTTCAGGTGTACGATATAGTGATGCAACATTTATATACCTTCGGATGCGATCATCCTTCTAAGTCTAGTAAACATCATCACCATGCAAAGTTATTACAATATTATTGACTATATTCCCCTTTATCTTTTTCTTTCATCTTCCCACACCCCTTCCCTTGGGTAATCATCCATTTGGTCTCTGTTTCTATGAGCCTGGTCCTCTTTTCTTTTCTTTTTTCAGATGTATTGTTTTTTAGATTCCACATATAAGTGAAATTGAATGGTAATTTTCTGTGTCTACTGTTTTAATCCAATACAGAATTAAACCAGAATTCATCCCCATGGCCTTAGAGCAATAGTGCCAGAAACCTGTAAACTTATCCCTTGCCTCTGTCACTTTTTCCTCTCACATTTGACCATAAATCTTTTTTGCTTTGATTTTTATGTTTCTAAATTTTCATTTTTGTGTTGGTACTCAGTCCTCTTCTTAAATTTCAGATATTCACATGCACTTTTTTGCAATATATTTTTCAGAAAATACTCATTGGGAAGTTTTAGAAATGCTTACTCCACTCATTGTGAAGCTCTGTGCAGCAGGCCAAACATAATTAAATTTATTGCAGTCCTTTGAATACTAGACTCTTTTCTAACAAATTAGCATTAAAATGCCTAAAAAAAAGTGAGCCAAGCTGACAGTGCTAGATTAAAAAAAAAAATGAAAAACATTAGTAAGCTTTTTTAATATTTTCCTTAGCAAGATCCTTTTAATTTTGAACTCTCAAAAGTTCAAGGTCTGTATAGAAACATTGATAAACTGAACTGGACCAGAAAATGTGGACATTTTTTTGTTTTATTTTCTAGTTAATTTATTCACTTCTACCAGAAGGTCATAATTTTCTGCCATGTTCATAACACAGATAATTGATTATTATGCAATCCCACCATCTTTTTAATTTTATAAATTCTTTATTTCCTCTTATGACATTTAATAATATATTGTACTTTGGCTTATATAATCATTCAGCATATTTTCATTAAGTTAAGATTCTATGTCAGATGTAGTATGAAGTGCTAAGGATATCAAAGACACAGAAAACACATTTTTGTATGAAAAAGAGCTCAGAGTCAAATGTAATGGTCATAGAAGTAAGTAAATAATTGGAATATAATATGATACTCACATAATTAATTGGAAAACAAGCAATATACTTTTAGTTTTTCTCTTAATCTTTCCCATCTACTGACTAATGTATTTTTGACTTCCTGAAATGTTTGCTCACCTTAAGATTACAGACATTATCTTGTTCAAAGTTAAAAAACAATAGTAACAATCAGGACAGGCTGATCAAAAGTGATTTTTTAAATATAAATATTTTATTTATTTATTTTTTGAGAGAGGGGTAGGGAGGGAGAAAGAGAGGAACAGAAACAGCACTCTGTTGCCTCTCACGTGCCCCCAACTGGGGACCTGGCCTGCAACCCAGGCATGTGCCTTGACTAGGAATCGAACCAATGATCCTTTGGTTCACAAGCCTGTGCTCAATCCACTGAGCAACACCAGCCAGGGCAGAAATGTATTATGTTATTATAGTAAGCAAGTTGTTAAATATAAGGTGAATTCCCAATTATCATCCTACTTGGCCTACGGACCACTTTAAACATAACCGATTATCCTTTCTTCCTGACATTCTTTCTTCTTTGTTTTCCAGTAAATCAACACCTCCTGATCTTCTTCCTACTTTGTTGATTGCTCTTTTGGTCATTTTTAATTTTTCTATTTCCAAACTGTTAAGTTTATACTGTCTCACAATCACTTCTTTGGCGATCTCATCCAGTTATGCTCGCATTACCAAATAGGGGTTCATGAGTAATTTTAAAAAATGTGTATTTGCCAGTAGAGCACTATCCTCCATTCAAGATTCATATAATAATTTAACTTATAAAAAGTTTATTCCTGATACTTTCTTCCAAAATATGCTCCATAATCAGCTTACAGATATAACTCAGTAAGCTGTAGCTCCTTTATTTTGATTATTCAAGGCAAAGGCTTTGGAGTTATTTTCTTCACGTGTTCCTCACATATATTTTTTGTTAAATTTTGATAGTACTTCTAATATTGGACCCCAGGTATTTCACTACCACTGTCACAATACTCATCTAAGCCACTGTATCAGTTGGCTCCTCTTGGTAAACCACCACCACAAAATTTTGGTAACATCTACAAAAAAAAACATTTGTCCTTATAAATATAAGGATTCTGCTCTAAGCTGTCCTGGCCGGGCACTGGTGATCAGGAAGTCTCAGCTTCATAGCTCTGTCTCATGTGCCCTCATCTTCCTCCTGAGATCTGAACACCAACTATGGCATATTTGTTTAATGAGAATTGCAAAAGCATAGAAGTATAGGGGCAATATACAATACCTCATAAGGCCTGGGATGAGAATAGCTAAGCCCCACTTCAAGACTGTACACTCAACCCATGATGACATTGCTGCAAGAATTTTGATGTGGGAGAAATTAACCAATATTACAAGCAGGATGGAGCAAATCTGTTTGGTCATCCCTTGGCTGTGGAACCAACCCTGTGAATAAGAAAGGGTAGTGTCAGCAAAAGCCCTAAAAATAAAATGTTACCTCAAGGAGGGAAGATCTCTTATATCACAAAGTGGAAAGAAACCTGGTTTTCGTAGTACCCTTTTTCTTTAAGTATACAAAAACAATGATGTGAGCTAATTCAAGTTAAAAAATGCACTGATGGGTATGTTACTAGTTTGTTATTGTTGTTTTGTTTTCTTGATTAATGGGTAAAAGTACAAAGCTTATAAATATTATACATGTGTAGTTATGTTAAATATTTTCAGTCATATGCATATTATTTCTCCAATATTTATTTAATTTATTCCCTAGAAAATAATACAATGAGCTGTAAATGAAAGTTTTTTTGTTTTTCATGGCTTTTACAAATATTTTTATCATCTTCTTCATGTTAACATTTTTAATTATCTAGAATATTGATCTTTAAATCCTTGGGATCTATTTTAGGTACTTATTAAACCTCATAGTTAAAAACTTTTATGCTTCTATTAGTTCACACTAGTTCTAGGAATACTATATTCTAGAGATTTAAATAGCAACTCCCTTGTGAAAAAAATAGTGAAGGATTATTTTATTATTGTTTTGATTCAAATGGCTTATATACCATTTTGAAGAACATATTGCTGACAGTCTTCATTTTCAACTCTATCAGTTTTATAGAGCCCAGCATGTCAGAGTCCAGTGACTATTCTAGAAAAAGGTGGCTCTTTTTTAAGAAAGAAATGAGAATTATAAATCCTTACAGTACAAAGGACTTTATAAAAACTTTATCCCTGATGTAACATTAATAGAGTTTATTTAATAAATCAGGTTTATTGCCATTAAAAATCTACAATGCTGAGTTGCTTCATAATTGCAGTCATATCTGCACAGTGCAGTTACAGCCCTTGATGGCTGACAGTTGCAAAGACATAAATAAATATTAGGTAACAACAAATTCTGGAATGTATGCCAGTTGCTTTAAAATTGTAACTTTATTACCATTAAATCAGCATTTTTTGGCATGTTATTTGTGGCAAGGGAACTCCACTGGTTTACAAAATATAAAACTTGTAGACATGATAAACTAGTTATAATTATAGTTTACTTTAGAGAAATATTGTGTTGTCCAAAATGTTAGTTTATTCCATACAATGGTTCTAGTAGTGCTTAGTTCTCTTTAACTTCATTTGAAAATTTTTTGTTAGACTGTATTGTGACAGTTGTCATATCAGTATGCATTAAAAAAAACTTATCAAGATTGGTGAATTTTTGTGTAGCCATTTTAATATTGATGACAGAAGAAAATAAGCAACATTTTCAGTGTATTATGCTTTATTATTTCAAGAAAGGTAAAAACACAACTGAAATGCAAAAAGAAATTTTGTACAGTATATGGAGAAGAGGCTGTGACTGATTGAATGTGTCAAAAGTGGTTTGCAAAGTTTCTTGGTACTATTGACATTTTGGACAAATAATTCTTTGCTGTGGGGCTGTCTTGGGCATTAGAAGATGTTTAGCAGCACCCCTGGCCTCTGCCCACTGGAAACCAAAGGCGGGAGACAGCCGACATACTCAAAATATCCAAATCAATAGTTACTGGTGAAAATGAAAAACATGTCTTTTATTTTATGGAAAAAACTAAATGGTCTTTTTGGCCAAACCAATAGTTTGTATTAGAAAGGTATAATATCAATCAGTTGTCATTATGAAAGTGATTTGAATATAAACAGTTTACTGATTGTGGCATGGCTCCAGAAACCCACAAAACACATCTTCTATACTGGCAGTAAGACTGTTTGAATACATCTTAAGTCAGATTCAAGTCAGAATAGCTTTTTAGGCATCTATTGGTTATGTCTGCTCTGAAAGAAAGATCAACGCTGTTGCGACACTTTTCTTCTCTCACGGCCTTAAGAATACTCAGTATTGCCATGATGTGCAGTTACCTGAGCCCCTTCAACATCTCTGCCACAAACTTCGATATTTTGCTTTATTTATTTCTCTCCACCTGAATGGATGAGAGGTTAGAAAAATGAACAGACACCCTACATTGTTCAACTCTAAATTAAAGAAAGTGGCAAACATGTAGTGCAAGGTAGTATAGGATTCTTCTTTTATGCGTGCTGAGTTTTCTCAAAAGCGATGCCAGCCACGGAAATGTTGATGTGGGTGAGAGTCACAGATACAAGCTGTCATGCCTTCCACCTTTTCTTCCATGACTCATATAATATTTATTTGGCACCAGTTCAGTGTCAGGCACATTAATCTGGTAGAGTGCCTGTAACTCTGAAAGTCAGTTCATTTCAGATCCTTGTCAGAGAAACAGTAGGTGATGCTGACATTTAGAGATCTTGTCCCATGATAATCGCAGTGCGCAGACAAGGCTGACTGTCAAATGGAAGGAGACAGTCTTATTGCCTTGGAGGAGTTATCAGTTCACCCAGTGGAAAACTCGGTCCACCAAAATACACACTCAAAATGTTCTCTTCTGTAGTCATGATTTGGATATTAGCACACTGGCCTTTAATTCTACTTTCTGGATTTATATGTTTCCTGGTGTGTAAAACAGTCTCAGCTTCAGTGGGCCATAAGAGCCTGTCCGGAGAAGCTCACTGATGAATGAGTCATAGGGTTGGAGGGATCTGATGAGGAGACAGAAATGGAAGAACCACCTATGCCAGGCACTTGGATCGTTTTCATTATATGGACCATATTGTCCACTAATTAGCTCAAAGCTATGACAAAACTTGGAATCACATTTCATGGATACGTGAGCCAAGAGAGAGCAGTTAACTTATTTTAAGCCACATGGCTGCTGTAAGCTAAATCCAAGTCAAATAACTTTGAACAGAGTCTAAAAACAAAACTCCTAGGAAAGGCAAAACAACAAATTTGGGGTACAATGAGAGTTATGGAAAACTTCCACAAAAGATAGTTGCTAAGGAAAAAAAAAAAGAGAGCCCTGCATTCTGGGCTTTGCCGGAAGCTCCTGAGCCAGCTGAGACAGCACCAGTATAACTGATAAAAGTCAGATGTGCAGTGAGCACTAAAAACTAGTTTGGAAGCAGATTAATACCTTGAATATATTGTATTGATATTTTTTCAATTTATTAAACTAAGTCGATTATAAAATAAATTATCCTGTGTATTATGGCTATAACTTAATGCCAGTGAACTAAAAAGCAGGGGCCCATGTCCGAGGGAGCGAATATTCTAGTTTGAATTAACTAGAGTAAATTATATAAAATACTACATCTTAAATAATAAAGACAAAATTTCAAACCATGTAACATTTGTATTAGCTTTCTGTCATTGCTATAAAAATTTCTACAGATTTAACAGCTTAAAAATAACAGACATTATTATACCATTGTCCGAAAGGCTTGATGTTCGAAATTGGTCTCCAAGGCATTAGTAGCACTTGTTCATTATAGGGGCTCTAGGGAAAAATGTGTTTCCTTGCCTTTCTAGTTTCTAGAAGCAGCCTGCCCTCCTTGGCTCAAGGCCCCTTTCTCCATTTTCAAAGGCTGTAGGGACTGAGCAAAAAGGAAAAATGAGTCATGGGCATGGACATCAGTGTGGTGACTGCTGCAGGGAGAGGGGTACAAGGGGACTAAATAGTAATGGACAAAAATACAATAGAGATGAAACTTAAAGAACCACTCCAAACCCTGCTTTGTCATCTCCTCCCTCTCACTTTGCCCTTCTCACCTCCCTCCTATAAGGGTGCTTATGACAACATTGCATTTGTCTGGGTTACCCAGAATCATGTCCACATCTCAAGATCTTTAATTTACTTATGTCTGCAAAGCCCCTTTCTCATGTAAAGCCCCATATATTCAGGTTCTGGGAGCTTAGGACGAGGACACTTTGGAGCCTGCTGTTTGTCTCTAAATGCTATATAAGTTAGAAGATGGAAATCAGAAAATTCGAAGTATTTTCACTACTATAACTTTACACGTCCTTATATTTTTCAGTTTACAATGGCTCCTCCTTCTATAGCTTTCTGCATTTTAGTTTTCTGCATTTTAGCCAATTTTCTCTTAGTTCTTCACATAGACTGTATGTACTCTTGCCGCCAACCTCTGCTGGTCAGGGCCCCCAAATCCTGGTTGTTCTGCCTGGTATCGCTTCCATCAATAGGATGAGATGGTATTCTATGAAGCAAGTCAGAAACTTTATTCCTGGGTCAATGGATGAAGAAGGATAATAGAATGCTATGATGATTCTTTCTACAGGGTTCTGGGGAATAAGGAAAAGATTAGTGGTGAAGAGTTACTGGATTTCTGAGGGAGCATGAGTAATTCTTGGTGATGCTTGAAACATGCCTAACCAGACATTATGTCTCATTTTAATGTCAAATCCCCACCCTTGGGTGTGACTTTTAGTATGCTGATGAAGAGAAGTTTATCAAAAGTTTACTGGGGTAGGACTTTCATGTGCCATCTTGGCTTTTTCCAACGCACACCCGTTTCTTGGTGGTGGTCCTTGAGTTCTTTCTCTCTTTTTTGATTTTACTTTTTGATTACTGTTCACATTTATATTATTTTATTTTAGTTCCAGGCATATCGCATAGAGGTTAAATAATCATATACTTTACAAAATGATCCCCCAGGTATTCCCTGTACCCACTTGGCAACATATGTAGTTATTACAGTATTCTTGACTATATTCTCTATGCTGTACTTTACATCCCTGTGAATATTCCGTAACCATCAATTTGTACTTCTTAATCCCTTCACCGTTTACAACCAGCCCCCTTGAGTTCTTTATCTGATACAGCTGGTAGCCTTAGCTAGTCCTGGAATCTCCACCTTTTCATGAAGAGTTCAGCCTGCATTTTTCAGGGGATGTGTTGGAGAGAATATAAAACATTCAGCTGAATTTTAAAGATTAATGAAGTAATGGTACACAACCCAATAACACTCTTTTCTGCACGAAGTTTTTGACATTAGTCCCTGGAGCCTAAAATATTATTTATCTCCCCAGCAATCCTGTTCTATAAGATATCAAAAATTTAATCAAATTTTTATTTATGTAATTAGTTTAACTTCTACCTATGCAACTGAAAGATTAAACTCTGTGAGCATTGGAAGCATGTGTATCTTATATTAGAAAATAAATAAGATATATTTGTTCAGCGAATGAAAGAATGAACGAGTAAAAACAAACAAATATAATAAAACTCTCCCTCATTTAGTATTATGAACTCCCAGAATCACAGGACTGCACCCAAATCTGAAGGGATAACTTAAAATGCACTTCTTTTTTTTCCCTACCATTAAAAAGCAATCTCAGTTGCTTCTCCTCTTCAACCAGGGACCTGGCCTGCAACACAGGCATTGAACCCAGACCTTTTGGTTTGTGAGACGATGCCCAACCCACTGAGCGACAACAGTCAGGGTCAGTCTCATTTTTTTTTCCAACGGGGAGTCACTATAGAGATGAAAAGAAGAAACTGTTATGGCACACTCGGTCAGCAAAAGGCAATGCTGTTTTGGTCCCTAAAGCGAAGACCTTCGGGTCATCTCACAAAAGCCTCACAAAGAGATCTTCATTACTTTGGTAGATTTGCCAGAGTTCCAGATCCTGCCTTCTGGCTTATAAACTGATTTTGTCAGCATACAGAGAATTAATTAATCAAGTCAGAAGTGAATTTACATTAAATAAGCATATAAGCCTGTTGCCAATGTACAAATTTACAATGAAATCTATATGGGTCACAAGTGCTGGAATATTTAAGTCTGCATGAGTAGCTCATTCACTCTCTCCAATATGTGAGAAAGATATTCATATGTTTGCTTATTAGTGCCAATTAAAGATTAAAAGAGTGTTTATGAAATTGTTACAAATCCAGGATAAACATATAAATCATTTCAAAAATCCTTTTAAGGTGTTTTTAGGTCACACTTGACTGCAGGTCTACTAAATCAGAACACACTCTTGTCAGACTTTGGAAGGGCCCTGCTAATATTTGTTCTTGATTTTTCTTTTCTGTGCTTATTTAACTGAGTGATATTTCTTCTTTATGTCAATTCTCTATATAAATTGACACATCATCTGCTAATATTTAAGTCCTTTAGGACCCACTAGCAATCTTCTCCCTTTAAGATGGTTGGCATAACAATGATTTAATTAATTCAACATTTTTCTTATTTCCATGATTTTCTTTCTAACATTTATCTTATTTATATCATTTCTAAATCCTTCAGGAAAAACTGTCTAAAAAGTACACACTTTCATTAAAAAGTTTAATTTTCATGCAATTATTGTGATTAGTAAATGTTTGTGAATACATTAGAAAATAACTCCTAGAATACTGTAGGAATTCATATTCTGAGAAATTAGTTTATCAAGAAACTTACTCAAATTATTTCTTAAACTTGATACCAAATTCAAATTTGATAGATGTTTTATATTTATATTATTATCATTTGCTAATGATCTGTGGCCTCCTGAAAGAATTCATCTGCTGTTATAGATGCTACTTACACAGTGGGGAACAATTAAGTAAAGGCTTTTGTCATGAAACTTATATTCTATTGAGGGAAGGTGGAGAATGAACATAAACAAATAAATAGGGTAAAAATATCACTGAGAAGAAATTTTATGGGGAATGTTCATAAAAAAGCTATTTTAGAGGCGCAACAAAGATTTCTCTGTGGAGACAATGCTTCAGTCTTGTTGAGAAGGTAGAAGCTATGTGACCATTAGGACTCAGGAAAAAAAATGTACAAAAGCCCCAAATATAACAAATCTGGAAAGTGTAAGACACCCAGGAAGGTTAGTCAGTAAGAAAAAAGATTAAGAGAGACAACAAGAGAGGTAGGTAGAAAACAAATCCTATCAGGCCTTGCAAATCAGGGTCAAGACTTGGGCATTTGATCTCAAAGTCCTGAAAGTCACCGAAATCATTCTGAATGAGGAGTGAAATAATCTGATATATATTTTTAAAAGATGTTTTTTTTCCTGCTGCCAGGAGAATGGATTATATGGGTCCAGGAGATAAACTAATGAAGCTGGTTGGGCATTCACTGCCTCAGTCCAAGTGACAGAAGATGAGGGCTAGAATTATAACTAGTGAAAGACATGAGAAGTGGTCAGGTCTGAGATATATTTTGTCACTATAGTGGATAGTACAATTGGGTAGCTTGCTGTGGAGCATGGAAGCAAGAACAGGGACATGAGTGGTTTGTCAGTGGTGTCATTTTAGTATCACTCTTCTTTACACCCCCAAGACTTGAGCAGTGAGTCAGTCTGACATCTGAGTAACAGAACAATCTCACTTTCTAGCAAGCTAACACTATTTCTGTTCACATGACTAATGCATCATCAAATTGAGGTAATCATTTTCCAAATATGTCCTGCATTTTGCATTTCTATTTCTTTCTAGTACACTTTATTCTGCCCAGATTAATCTTGTTATTCATCTCTGCCTCTTACAACTCTATCCATTCTTTTTTTTAATGTTTTTTATTGATTATATTGTTACAACAGTTCCAATTTTCTCCCCCTTGTTCCCCCTCCACCCAGCACCCCCCTCCCCCAGCAATCCCCCCCAAGTCCATACCCCTGGTTCGTAAAAATTAACTATCCCCCCCCTCTCAAATATTAGGACCCTTTGTAATCTTGTAAAGGACAATGGGCGAAGGTCTCAAGCTCCTCTAGCTGCTTCAAGCTGGACATGGTCATCGTCCTACCTACCCTTGGGTCCAGAAAACCCTAATAAGAGTGGGGGTGTGGAGGGGAGGGTGGCCTTCCCACATGGGGAAGGATCGTGCAGACTCCAGGTCAGTTGGCTGTCTCCGGTCAACGGCGTGCTTGGTTTAACAGGCTGGTGTCCTTGTTGTGTTCTGGGGGCAACAGATTTGGCGAAAAGGGTTAAAAGACATCATTCAATCCATAACTACTAGATGACAAAAGGCAGGGATTAATTTTTCAATGTTCCATATTAGGGAAAAAAAAAAAAAAAAGGCTTCTTTGTAAGAAGGTGTGCTAGGCACATCTCGCCTGTCCAAAACCCTTTTGCCCATTATACTTAGTTTGGGCTGAGGTAAATAGTTTAGGTTTTTCCCCCTCTCAGACCTCTGGGCCTTTTCTGTCCAAGCCATTAGGATAGAAAAGAGAAACCCGTTTTAAAGTGAAGCCCACAGACCACCCCATTCTTCCCCAACCCAGCCATTTAGTTCAGCCAAACCGTTGAGTCTCAGGAGGCAGCGCTGCAGAGAGGATTAAGTGAGGTTTATGCGTACAGATAATCACTCAGGTAATGCGATCATAGGCTTATGTCCTTTGAAAACAAAAAACACGTGTTAATTTATGTAACATAACCCGCAAACAAGTCTCTAAATCTGGAGAAGAAACTTTTAAGATGGTTAGTTGCCCTGTTTTATACTCTACTACTGATCATTGTGATTTTCCTTGAATAATAATTTTTCTCCCTAAGGTTACCCTCCTTGTCTTTAAAGGGACTACATTAAGTCCATTTTTAATTTATCCTGTTCGTTTGCATAAACATAACAAGAGCAGCAAATGATCACTTATGATCTTTAGTTCTGCTTTGCTGGAACTTACCCAAGGAATATTTGGGGTGACCTTCAGTCTGTTCTTCAGGGCACAGAAGCTGTGCCACATATCTGGCATTCATCCTTGCCTGTACACACCTGTTTTTTCCAAGTCTTTCTGGTCTTTCCTTGTGCCTTAAGGTCCCTTCTAGCCATCTTTCAGGAAAACAACCTTCGTTCCTTCCCTGGAAAGATTGCTGTGGACAGCACAACCAACCATGGTACCAGGCCTTTTATCTCACAGGCTTTTATTACCTTTGAAAGTCATTCCCAGTTCCTCAGGGCTTTCTGGTAACAATCTGAGCCCAAGTATGTTTCCTTTAGGCTTGACATTCCAGTCAAAGACTTGGTCAGAAAAAAAAAAAAAAAAAAAAGAACCTCTGTTGACAACTGGTCTTATTAGTTCTATGCAAAGGAACTTATGTCATTACTTACTTGTTTAGAATGCCAAACTCTGGAGGGATCAAATAGGGAGAAAAATATACAATGTGAAGGAAAATCTTTGTCCTAATATTCACTGAACTGGCATTTCCATTCTTCATATTTTCATTTTTCCCCCACTAAAAAATTTTGGTTTATTTTTCCATTACAGTTGTCTCACTTTTTTAGCCCTCTTGTTTCCCTGCACCCTGTCCCTCCCCTCCCCCACATTTAGTCCCCACTCAGTTGCACCTGTCTGTGGGTCATTCATATATATATATATTTTTTTTTTTTAACTTGACCCATCCCCTTACACCTTTCTTTTCCTCCCCCCCGCCCCCCTTGTTACTGTTAGTCTACTTCTTGTTTACATACCTCTGGTTCAATTTTGCTCATTTGTTTGTGTTGTTCATTAGTTTCCTGTAATAGGTGACAGCATAAGGTATTTTTCTTTTGTTGCCTGGCTTATTTCACTAAGCATAATTTTCTCTAGTTCCATCCATGTTGTTGCAAATGGTAGAAGTTCCTTCTTTCTTTCTGCTACATAGAATTCCATTGTGTAAATGTACCACAGTTTTTTGATCTACTCATCTACAGATGGGCACTTAGGTTGTTTCCAGCACTTGGCTATTGTAAACAGTGCTGCTATGAACATTGGAGTGCATAGGTTCTTTTGAATTGGTGTTTTGGGATTTTTTGGATATAATCCTAGCAATGGAATTGCTGGTTCAAAAGGCAGTTCCATTTTTAGTTTTTTAAGGAAATTCCAAACTGTTTTCCACAGTGGCTGCACCAATCTGCATTCCCACCAGCAATGCACTAGGGTTCCCGTTTCTCCGCATCCTCTCCAGCACAAGTTGTTTGTTGATTTGTTGATGATTGCCATTTTGACTGGTGTGAGGTGGTATCTCATTGTGGTTTTAATTTGCATCTCTCTGATGGCTAGTGATGTTGAGCATACTTTCATATGTCTATGGGCCCTCTGTATGTCTTCTATCCATTCTTTAAGAAGTCAAACAAATGCTAATTTCATCTAAGCTTTTGTGAAACCTATAGATATCTTTCTCTTAAGATACCCAAGAATTTGATTGACAACTATAATACAATGCTTTACAGTTATCTGAACAATCATCTCTACTCAAGAGCATGAGTATTGCATTGCATTTTATATTTTATATAATTTTATAATTTATATTGTTGTACCTTATAATAACCAGTTTATATATAGCAGATTTCCAGAAAAAGTGTATAAAAGTAAAATAAAAATATCTTTTAAGTAAAGTAAAAATCCACAAATCAGTATAAAGTTAGTCCCGGCATTTTATCAAAAACAAACAAACTATACTTAGTGTGCTTAATAGTGCACAGTAATTCTTTTTTTTATATTGAGTTTTGTTTGTTTGTTTTTAACTCAGCTGTAACTGAGGGAGCTGTCAGAAGAATGTGGTTCTCATCAGCGGTCACTCGTATCCAATTAATTTTAAGTCGAGGATGCAGACTGGCCATGGTGGACTCAAAAAGCCTGGCCCTCTAACACCTACATCAGAGCCAACTCTATCTAGCATGTCATCCTGGCTCCAAAGCTTTCTGTGGGATTGGATTTTGCAACATAACCACTCTTCAATCTCGTTGCCTGCCCCATATTGTTTGTCACGCTCTTTTACAGGTATTGTTACTAAGTGTTCCTACAGTGAGACTTCTGCCAATGAATCTCTGTCTCCAAGTTGTTCTCCAGGGAGCATAACCTCTCAAACACAAAGAAATCTAATTACAGTGAAAGAAACAAAAATATTTATCACCAAATGAACACAGGCAATTTCGTTAACTTAATATATAGAAACTTAAAAGCATCCACTCTAACCAACTAACTTTACAGCAATATCCTGGTCAACTTATTGTGCTTGTGTGTGTTTTTTTTTAATTATTATTTGTTCTATTTTTTAAATTCTACTGAATTAGAAAAATTTAACCCATGGCATTAGGGACAGAGGCAAGCAAGGCTATATGGATAATGATATTCTGGTAAAAAGTAGATGAATATTTAGTTAATTTTATTTATTTATTTACTTTTTTTTTGGTTTTTCAATTACTGTTGTCCCATTTTTCCCCCATTGCTCTCCCCCACCCAGCCCACCACTTCTCCCACAATCATATCCTTTCCTGTTGAGTAAACTAGATAACAAACAAACAGAAGTTTACTAATCAAACTTTGGTGGCGTTAGCATCTTTTAAAAAATTTGTATAATCATATATCATCTTTTCTCTCTGTAGTGCTTGAAAAAAACTCTCAAGAAATTATAAAATTGACAAGCTCTTGAGCCACTTAATGAATAGCTTGATTATATGCTCAAAAAGAAAAAGAAAAATTTTCACCCATGAAAGGAAGTTTTAAATCTATTCTACATTCTGAATATTTTGTTAAGATCCATCAACTGAGCAACACACTTTAAAATATAAAAATAGTCTTGACTTTCACCAGTGTCATAAAGAAATGTGTGATTTAAGAAAAAAAAAATCTCATCCCTGTTAGTACATTTTTCCTCAACAAAGGTCAAACTAAATATTGATAAAGTAGAGACTTGAATTCCCTGCCCACTTTTTTTCTCATGAACCAGAGAAAATTTGCTTCAGTCTGAATACTTTAATAATATTTACAGTTTTGACTAGATCCTTCAAAGTTGTTGATCTCTGTCTGTGCTCTCTGAATAAAGTGATCTTTGCATTAACTTTCCAGAAAATTTCATTTCATCTCTAGCAACTCTTTGATATTGAGGGATTCTGAAATAAATAAATAAGTCCTCAGGTGCATGTGCAACTTTTACTACAATGTTAATCATGATTTAGAGTGACTTCTAGAACCAGAGATTATTATAGTGGCTTTATCTTATTTTACATAAAATAATCTTTTTATCTTATTATATAGAGTGACTTCTAAAAATAAATGATATTGGTAGAAATAAGAAAAAAAGATTAGTGTATTTCTGAAAATTAACTTGGAATTAAATCCTAAAAAATATTGATTCTAGTTGAACAAAAATTTCACCTAAGAATTTAATCAAAGGAGATATAAAACATTAAAAGGAAGATTTGTAAACAAGCATTGATCTAACAGCACTAAAATTAGATTATATAGAATACGTCAATGTGATAACATATTTAACTCTTAGTTATTGTACAGAAATAGATTATAATGTCATGAGATAAAGGTTCATAAAACAATGAAGGTTAAAACCAAGATATGAAATTATGCATACTCATATGCATCTTAATTGAAAGATATATACATGTCTGTATATGACCCTGGCTGGTTTGGCTCAGTGGATTGAGCGTCGGCCTGCGAGCTAAGTGTCGCTGGTTCGATCTTCCAGTCAGGGCACATCAGAGAAGGAAAACTCTGACTCCAAAAAACCTCCGCTGCCTTGCGGCATACCTCTTCAGGGGAAAGGCTAAGGGAATAAACCCCGACAGAAAATCCGGAGCCGGAGTCCCTAAGGCGGTTTGACGTTGTAGTCAACACCGGCAACTCCTGCGGCGCACCTGAACCCAAGCTGTATTGACTCTGTCTTTCCCTTGGACCCTTCAGCTGCGAAGAGAGGGGGGGTCTGCTGCATGGGCAACAGCAGACCCTCCATATCACCCTGCCCAGGCTCTGTAGCTTCAGCTTCACTGGAGAGGACACTCCAGCGTCATCGCAAGATGTCGATTCAACACGGGAGGAGACAGATACCGTGTCACTCCCGAGTCGGACTGCACAACCATTCTCGGCGGTGCAGATAGACTCTTAAGAAGCTACACCATCGTCTCTCGAGACGGACGGCTGCCGATTCGATTCGATACATGTCTGTATGTGTGTGTCTGGATGTGTTTAGTTGTTCAGGTTTAAAAAAAATTCTTTACATTGTTTCATAACATTTTACAATGAACGTGGCTTAGATTTATTGTGTAAAATTATGCTATATCAAGAAAAATTCTTTCTGGTTTCAGATCAGACTGAAAATTAGGGAAATTTTTTGAAAACTGAGGAGTGTGTTGTATGAGGTTCATATAGTAATGGAAGAGAGAAACACTCTCCAAAACACAAGCACTAAAAACAGTGACACCCAAAGAGATAGACTAACAAAAAAGACCTCTATAAAATAAAGGAATTCAAAGTATAGTAATTTAGGCATTTTTAATTTTATGTATAAACTCAAGTTATCCAAATTATTTTAATAGTTAGATAAATTATCATTTGAACCATCAGCTACAGTGTAAGTAATGATCAAATGTTTGAGGGTAAGTAATTACCATTGGTCAATGAAATGTTTACAAGGAAGGCTTATTGTGGTCTCCAGTGGAGGAAGGAAAATATAGTTGTGGTTATTAATTGAAGGTAGAAGGGTGTGAGAGGCTTTATTTGGAAAATTATGAGAGCTGAGTATTCGGTTTTGTGATATGTATTCAGTATTAAAATCAGATGTGTTGATAATATTTTTGATGTTTTATAACAAAATAGAAACACATATACACATACATATATATAATACGTAGTATATAATATATTATGATTTGTTGAAAGGAATGGCTTAAGCAGTTGTGAAGAGTAGCTGGGTAAGCTGGAAACTCTCAGGTACAAGCTGAAGCTTCAGTCACAGGCAGAATATCTTCTTAATAATAAAACCTTATTCTGTTTGTAAAGAATTTCAAATGATTGGATCAGATCCACCGAGATTCTGGAGGTCTTAAGGTCAATTGATTGTAGATGTTAATCAATTCAATACAATATCTTCATAACAACACCTATTAGTATTGGATTAAGTAACTGGGATGAAAGTCTAGCCAAGTTAATACCTAAATCTCACTGTCATAAACAGTGTGAAATGTGAACTAGTGCACCTGAAAAGTAAAAGGGAGAGTGGGAGACAGTGCTAATATCAACCTACCTTGCTTGATGAAAATACACAAACCAAATATTTTTGGTTTATCCAACTATGTTGGAAAATTCACATTTCAACCTGATAGTCTATGACTCCTATTGCTAATAAGCTGGTGAATGTCTCTTTGTTCAAAACAATAACTTCAAAATGTAACTTGTTAGATAACCATATGTATTTATGTTGTTTCTAGGTAGAAAGTTTATTATACTTGAAGAAAAAATAATACCAACCAAAAAAAGCTGGAATCAATTGAAAATAACATTTTAAGCTCTGATATAAGTTATGAATTCAACAGGTGTTAGATGAAGTAGATCTATGTATTTAATTATTTCTAAATTTGAAGAAAATATACAAAATGTTCTATGTTATTTTTTAAAAAAAGATTTTATTTACTTTTAGAGAGGGGGAAAGGAGGGAGAAAGAGAGAGAGAAACGTCAATGTGTGGTTGCCTCTTACTGCCCACACTGGGGACCTGGCCTGCAATCCTGGCAGGTTTCCTGACCGGGAATTGAACCGGTGACTCTTTAACTCATAGGCCAGTGCTCATTCCACTGAGGCAAACCAGCCAGGGCAGAAATGTTTTGTTATTAAGCCAAGCCCAGATTCCTGAAACACCAAACAATTTATTTATTATTTGAAATTACAGAATCTAACAGTGAATTTCTGGTGCAGTTTACTATATACATCATTAAGTAATTTTATTCTGTTCTTAATAACTAGTAATCTGAATTTAGTTGACACTGAGTTGGGAATTAGTAAATGTTTTGTGGTTGCCTTTGCTTTTCCTAACATAAAATCTTTCTGAGCATATATTGCAGAAGTGAAGTTACTGCAATTAAGACTACTACTGTGCCTTAAGGATGTAAGCAATAAGTCGTGTGAAATAGGTTAATGGTTAATAGGCCTTACCAAATGGTTTTTTAATTTCACTAAAACCACCACATTTTAATCATATATTTCACAGTAATGTTTTCCTTGTTTCTATTAATATATAAATTATGAATTTAATGGCTTTATTATACATTTCTATGACTATCTGAGCAGAATGTATCTGTTAAACCTAAATGTAATTCCTCTGATGTGAATTTTACCATTCCTTTCTCTTTCGATTTCTATTGAGTATTTGATTTTTGGTCCATCGAGTTCTGCGGGTGAGATCCTCAATGTATATAAAGGTCATATTATGTCAATTATAAAAAAAAAGTCTACAAATAATTCATGTAAAAATTGTATTCAAAAAATTAAAATAAGTGGTTGTTTTACCATGCTTATTGTTTCTAGGAAAAGTACTCCACTGGGATCTGCATACTCTGCACACACTTCCTTTTGTTAAAACTCAGAGGAAACGTCATGGTGTAACACTGACATGAATATAGTTGAATGACTTTAACTATTTAAATAGCAGAATCTTGAAAATATATATAGCGTAGCTTTCTTGTGGTTTTAAGAGTGAGCTTTATACTACAAATTTGATAGAAAAATGCCAAAATATAAATAAGAAAATATTCATTAATGTCCTTGGATTCAAAATTTAAACTGCAAAAACATCAATCTCCAATTTCTGAAGTACACTAGTAAGACTGTGGGGAGAAGCACACACAAACACAGGCAAAAATGTCATATTTATATAACATTTTACACCCTGGATGAGACTGAAGAGAAACATTTGCATTAATCAAAATAATTAAGTCTCAATATGTGAAACTGACAAAAGTTAATGACAAAGACTTTTTAAGGCATCCAGGGAAAAGAAGAAAGTAACCTGTAAAGAAAAGCCCATTAGGCTATCATCAGACTTCTCAGCAGAAACTCACAAGCTAGAGGAAAGTGGAACCAAATATTCAAACTCCTGAAAGAGAGGCATGACCAGCCAAGAATTACATGACTAGAAAAGTCATCCTTTAGATATGAAGGATAAATAAAGACTTTTCCAGATACACAGAAGCTGAGGGAATTTATCATCAGAAGACATCCATTGCAGGAAATACTGAAGGTCACTAAGAACCTGAAACAAACAACAAAAGGTTACAAAACTATGAGCATGATCACCAACAAACTTAAGGCATAAACAAGGATAATTTGTGACAACAAACACATAAAATGGGAGGGTATAAAGGTCAGAATTTGCAAAAGGGATTGGAGATTACACATTCAAATTATAAAAGGCTACTGTATATACAAAACTTTTTTTTCTATAAAACTAATGGTAATCACACACACACACACACACACACACACACACTTGAGACATAACTTAATAAAAGAGGAAATAGTGAGAAAAGTTATGGAATACCACCAAACAAAAACAGACAGAAGCACAATGGAAAAGAACCAATGGAGGCACAGATCTACTCAAATACAAAAGATAAAGTGGCCGTAGGAAACCCTCACACATTAATAATTGCCCTAAATGTAAATAGACTGAATTCACCAATGAAAGGCACGCAGTAGCAGACCATATCAAAAAACAGAACCCAAGCATATGCTGCCTTTAGAATACACATCTAAGCTGCAAAGGCAAAGATAGCCTCAAGGTGAAGGTGGAAATTGATTCTCCAAGCAAATAGCATCCACAGAAAAGCAGGTGCAGCCATACTTATATCTGACAAAATAGATATTAAGATAGCAACGACAAGGGGATGCTACATCAAAATGTAATCAATTTTGTGATTTTGTTTCTTCTTAGAGTATTAAAAACACCAGATCAAATAAATCTGAAAAATAATAAGTAGGGTCTATTAACTGAAATTCTGCAAAGGAGATAACAGCTCTGAAGAGGAATGTAGTAGATACAGCACAGTAACTAATTATACCACCATCTGGCACAATTTAGATCAGGGCATGAAGGTCTCCACCTCTTAATAGTCCTTTAAGGCATCGGTCTCTTGCTGCTGTGTGCTAATTGATAGTCTTATGAAGGCCTGAGCTAGAAAAGAGTGAGTTATACTCTGCATACTCTGATTAAGATGATTAGCAAACTATTGAATATATTATAAGAAGATGTCAAACTCAGTGATTGTTTCCAACAGTTTCAATAATTATAAAATAAGGGCTGTAAGTACAAAAATGCTTCATTTAAAAATTATTTTCATCATAAATATTATCTCCTTCCTCTCTTGCATCCCACCTCTTTATTTGTCATGAAAAGTTCAAGAACTTTAGAAATGTCATGCCACATCAAACTAGATTACTAGGGAGAATTGTGAAAGACACATAATTTTTCTTTTTAATGTTTGAAGTTGTGGATGAGCCACCAAGGTAAAAAGAAAGTGACAATATGACTGAAAATGTCTTTCTTGTCTTGAACTGACTTTGGACTTTGGGCACAGCCCGCCAAGATTCAGGTATTATACTTACTGCATGAGAGCAACGGTCCTTCTCAAATACCATTGCCCAGCAAATTCCGATTATCCCAAGGAGTTTGCTCTTTTCTGCTGTATTTATCTGTCAGCTGTTTCATTACTGATATTTCCAGCTTCTCTGCTTTCTGCTGTAATTGATTCCAAAAGTAGGAGAGACAGGGTACTTTTTTTTTTTAGGGTTGTCATTAGAAGACCTTTAAACAAATGCTGGAGGAGTGTTAAGAGGTAAAATACGTACCTTTAAAACAAGAAAATTGCTCAGGCAAGTACATATATAATTATTAATTGAACAGCAAACTCTAAAATGAATAAAATACTAGTCATTGTGTGGCAAAGTGTGCTTCTCTGTGTAATTTATAGACTGGCTTTCCTTTCCTCAAAGTCCTTTGGGACTATTTGTCTATGGCACTTGTCTGGCAGGCAGTTCTTACACTAGGCTATGTGACAAACTCGTCCGTTCTCCCCTGAGTATTACACAGAGAGGACCTTCCTTTCAGATTGGTTTAAATGGATTGACTTGCTTTTCAACTACTTGTGACCAATAAAGTGTGGAGGTGGTCACTTCACAGGATCTAAATCTTTCAAAGATTATTTTCAAAGCAAATCCTTTCAGACTGCTATAAAATGAACTCTTATTTAGAATGATGGGAAGGAATAACAGAGAAAACCATAAGGATCAGCTTTCTGATAAA
This sequence comes from Furipterus horrens, assembly GCF_987537825.1. Taxonomy (NCBI): domain Eukaryota; kingdom Metazoa; phylum Chordata; class Mammalia; order Chiroptera; family Furipteridae; genus Furipterus; species Furipterus horrens. The sequence goes on along the minus strand of NW_028327177.1, from coordinate 17,293,396 downwards.
CTCATGGAATAAGATATTCTCTAGCAGAGGATAACACACTAATTCTGTGAGGGAAAAAACTTTAATCTAAGAAACAAAGTATACCAAATATATTCATTTAGTACATCTGATGAACACTACAGAAATTCAGTCTCTAAAACATATATTATTTAATATAAAGTATAAATTACGACCAGGTTTCTACATCATACCTCTTAATTCTTCCACTGTGTCTTGAGGTTCATGGATATTTGGCACATTTTCTTTGAAAATGCAGAGAGATATCTAAGCATCTACATGATTAGCATAGGCAATAAACCATTCTTACAGTGAAATTAAATTTATTTCTTAAACCTGTAAAATAAAATATGTTTTGCTCAAATTATTTGTTTCAGAATAGTGGTGTACCTTTCTAACTAGTTATATAGGAGATATTGCTTATATCTTAAACAATTTTGCACATAACTATCTATTAGAAAAAAATTAAAGATTCCTTCCAGTTTATGAATTGGCCTACTGTAATATTTTATAGTTTTTCCATTCCTATTTATTTTCTGTCTAATTCAAATGTTGACACATATATTAACACACAATACAATTAGATGTTCTACCCTGGGGTACACCTACTCATTTTAAGGTAATTAATGTCTTTAAATATTATGGAATATTTAGTGCATGCATTTTTTTTCTGAGAATATGGCACATCACTTTGAGAACCTCTGCCATGTAATCATCCATGTATATTCACATTCTTTTAGTCACATGTATATTATCCTTACATAGAAGAAAATAATTTCCATTAGAACTATTGATTCAAAGAATTCTAGATCAAAAAGATAAGACAGTCTGAAAGCTTCAGTATTTTTATTGGCATCTATTTGTGAACACCATTGTACTATGCTGATGAATAGCAAGAAGTAGAACACTTAGCCTCTATTAGGAGCTTCACTGTGCCCTCCTGGATTCACTTAGTGAAATCCTAATTTCCAGTAGCTCAGAATGTGACCTTATATGGAGATAAGACTTTTATAGAGTTAATTAAGGTAAAATGAGGTGAAATGAATGGGCCTATTCCAAAATGACTGGTGCCCTTGTAAGAAGAGAGGATTCGGACATAGATACGTACAGAGGGAGGACCATGTGAGGACACAGGAGGAAGATGACAATCTAGATGCCAAGGGGGAGATCTTAAAAGAAACCAACCCCGCTGACACTTTGATCTAGGAAATGTGAGAAAATAAACTTCTGTTATTGTGACATGCCTAGCAAAGTAATGCAACATGCATTTGTGAAATACTACTTTCTAATAAGTGCTGTGGGTAATAATGTCAACATTCAAATAGTGCAATTTTCCCCTCCACTAAGTATCAACTACTGTTCTATATAGCATATTGGCAATTCAGTGCTAATCTAGAAGCATAAGTCCCTGCATTCACAGTGCTTATATGTCTTTTTTAAATTTAATTTAATTTAATTTTTACTTTTTATTTTTTATTAAATTTAGTGGGATGACAATGGTTATCTGTATATAGAATTGTATGCCCACCACCCAAAGTCAAATAATCTTTATTTACCATATATATGGCCCCCTTTATAGTTGACTACCCCCCCCAGTAACCACCATATTGTTCTCTATGAATTTCAGTCTTATATCCCACATATGAGTGAAAGCTTATGGTTCTTAGCTTTTCCTGACTGACAAATTTTGCTTAGCATGATATTCTCATGATCAACCCATGTTGTCACAAATAACATTATTTCATCTTTTCTTACAACTGAGTAGTATTCCATTGTATACATGTACCACATCTTCTTTTTCAAGTCATTGAGAGAAGGGTAATTCAGTTACTTCCATGTCTTGGCCACCACAAATAATGCTGCAGTGAATATAGAGGTGTGTATATCTTTGCAAATAAATGTTTTCAAATTATAGGGATTGATACCTTGAGGAGAGATTTCTGAGTTATGGTAACTCCATTTTTAATTTTTTTAGGACTGCCATACCATTTTCCATAGTGGCTGTACCAGTTTACATTCTTACCAGCAGTGAATGAAGGTTCTTTTTCCTTCACTCCCTCTCCAGCACTTGTTATTACTTGTCATGTTGATAATAGCCATTGTGACTATTGTGGTTTTGATTTGCATTTCCCTAATATCTAATGAAGTTAAACATTTTTTCTTTTTCCTTTTTTTTTTTTTTTTTTTGGCCATTTGTATGTCTTCTTAGGGGAAGTGTGTGTTCAAGTCCTTTGCCATTTTTAAAAAAATCGGATTGTTTGTTTGGTGTTGAGTTGTATGAGTTCTTTATATATTTTGGATATTAACCCCATGCCAGAGCTATTGTTTGCATATATCTTCTCCCATTTGGTTGGTTGCCTTCTTGTTTCAATGGTGGTTTCTTTTGTTGCGCAGAAGCTTTTTAGTTTGAGATAGTCTCATTCATTTATTTTTGCCTTCACTTCCCTTGCTTTAGGGTCAAATTCATTAAAGCTTCTCTAAGACCAAGGATCATAAATTAGTACCTATGTTTTCTTCTATGTAATTTTTTGTTTCATGTCTTATATTTAGGTCTTTGATCCATTTTGAATTAATTTTTGTACATGGGGACAAACTGCTGTTTAGTTTCATTCTTTTGCACATGGCTTTCCGATTCCCCCAACACCACTTATTGAAGAGGCTTTCTTTGCTCTATTGTATGTTTTTGGCTCCTTTGTCAAAATTTACTTGCCCATGTGCATGTGCTTTTATATCTGGCTTCACAATTCTGTTCCATTGGTGTGAAGCACATCTTGTGCAACTTAGAATTTTGAGCATAAGTATTCACAAAGAAAATAGATTGGCAATGAAGCAAATCTATAAAATGCATTAAAACAAGAGGTTAGTGATTATTAAGCACAGGTTTAATTTAGAGCAGCCCTAACAAAATTTGGAAGAATTCATAGAGTAAAAGTGACCGAACTATATGGTAGACAATAAACAAAAAAAGGAGAGGGCAGTCAAAGTAGAAAAAACCTATAAACTGAGTTAGAGAAAGTAAAACTACTGAGGGTAATTTTGAAAGAAAACCATCAAGGATAAATTATGAATGATTTACACTAGCTTTCAGGAGTCATAAACCAGCATATCTTTCTTATTTTTTAATTCACTAATTCTCCATAAGAAAACTCTCCTCGAGGCAAGTTCAGACTACTGACTGTGAGAGAACACGCTTCGCACTTCATCTTTGCTCTTGCTCAATTTCTCTGTATCTCCCAGACCACCAATTGTTAAAGGTTCAGTTGTCATTCTAAATAGGGACTTATTACCATTATTTCTGTGTTGATATTATCTCCTTGAGAGCAGAGGGAAGTGAAACAAATATTAAGTTCAGTTATGAAACACACTTACTTGATAAGAAAACAAAAGCAACTAAATTGTGTAGTAACTGCACACTGCCTAAGTAGAATAATTTACCTTATGTTTCTAAAGAGTAAGCTATTCAGAGCCACTAAGCTATGAGAAATAAATCCCTACTTCTTATTACATAGTGAAGCTAGGCAAAACCACTTTAGAACACAGCCATAGTTAACTGAAGTGTTTTTTGGGGACGTATTTGTTTTAATCTATGTTCTTTGTATTGCAAGTAACAAAAAACAATTCAAACTTAATTATGTAAAATCAGTGGGTTTATTATCAGACTTGATATGTGTTTCAAAGATTATAGTAGCAGAAAAATGCGCAATCCTAAGAAAAATTATTTAGCCAGATTGTAAAAAGTTGATGGGATTTGTAATCTTTTACATCGATTTCTCTCTGCTGCCTGTTTCTTTCTTCTCTTTCCCAGATCAGGTTTCTATGCTTCTTAGTTCACTTGGTAGGAAAACTTACCTCTTCTTTTCAAGGGACTTGTATAACAGAGCTGAGAATGTCTGAACATGGCCATGTTCATGTCTGAACATGAAATATGGTTATAGAACCTTCACCACATCCACCTTTGTGTCCATGTGGATTTGAGTGTGTGGGAAGAGAACAGTTTTTATGAGAGAAGTGATAGGGAAAGAAAACCGCTCAGCAGGTGTCCAATAAAACATTTTTGTGTGTATCAAAACCAAATGGATTACTTACTCCTTTGAAATACTGGATTGTCCTTTTGAAATTTAAAATGTTCTGTTTCAGATTATTGATTGGTGCTTTTATGAGTTTATACTTTGTCTCTTTATTACTGCTAAGCACCCCTGTGTTAAATACTGTCTTAGACAGTATTGACTACCTCCTGCACTCCAGTTTCTTGGCCTCAAGCATTCCCTGCACAGTCTTACAGGGCAACATTTACTTTTCAACACACCAAGATCCACACAGACACACACACACATTCACATACACACACATCTTAATTACCTAATTCATCTTATTTGTTTCTTTGACTTTTGGTTAGTCCTACTATGTATTTCTAATTCTATAACTGATACTTAGGTTTGCTTGTTTTCTTGATGCCTTCTTATGGTCTCTCCTAAATACACAATGACTCAAGTTACATGGCTCTTGTGCACTCTTCAGCCTCATTACCATACCCAAGAGCTGGATGAGCTTACTTATTGAACTGCTTGATGCTCTCTTAATTTTCTTCAATAGAGGATCTTACCAGAATTTTAGACTATTTACAAAAGATTTAATGGAATACAAAATATATAAAACTCAATCCACTAGTGAGAAAATCACTTTGCCTTTTAAAACATTTTGCTAGTTAATGTCTTTTCTAGAGCACTTTGTGTTTAAAAATAAGTATTCTTAAAACGTTTATTAAGCAGCCTTCACCACCTGACAGTAGGATATAAATGAGAAAATGGTGAGTAAAATCTGACCAGGCCCCTGCAGAGCCTATTATCTAATATAAATGAATGACAGTAAGCAATTAATAAGTTACCACAAAAAGTTGAATTTTAATAAAAGCTAAAACAAATAATAGCATATTTCACATTGGAGGAAAACATACTTTCTAATATTCAAGGGGCTTATCATAAATATATAAAACACCAAATGAAAAAGAAAATCATAAAAATAGTAAAAATCAGTTGTCATGAGTTATACTTTCTAACTATTGTTTAATAATTACAAAATAATTGATTTACCTCTTTGTTTCTCTGTGGCTGACATGTGTTAGCCCTTAAACAAAAAGCTTTACAGATGTTTATCTATCTTCATCTATTAATCTGCCTTTTCTTTTCTTTTGTGCTTTTTATTTTGGAAAAATTTTAATGTTTTTCATAGCTGATAAAATAGTAAGTACAATTTACCTCAACTCTTCAAAACTGATGGGAAATTATTCAACCAAGGGCTTTCCCAAATGTCTTTACTATCTTGAAAGAAGTTCCAGATAAAGTTTTTAAACATAACAACATTAACACATTTTAAAACTAACAATAATGATTTTATGTCATCATTTACCTAATATACCATTTGTCACACATCAAACGATAAATGTCTCTAATCCTTTCACAAGTCCTTTTTTATTTTTAATCAAGTTCCAAATTAGGTTGTACATTTCAAACGTTTTTCAAACTATAGGTGCTCTTTTCTTATTTCTAAATGTGTTGCTGTTGGCTTTTTTATATTCAAAATGTGTGTTGAAAATTTTAAAAACATTTGTTGATAATATCTCTAATATCATTTTCTATAATCTGGTTTCTGTTTATTTTATTAATTTAGTGTCCTTTAACACAATTTTCTCTTGTATTACCAATAATTTGGGTGCTTCATTAAAATAATATTTACTACTTGGCAAGAGTAACTCATAGGTGGTAGTGTGTACCCCCATTTGGAGTCATCCAATGTCTAGAGGCATCTTTGTAGTATTAGAAGACATTGGTAATTATTGTCTAGATTAACATATAAAAAGGATTGCACAACAAGGATATATAAATTTCTTGTTTTAATTTGTTAATTGCAATATTCTTACAATAAGGAATTTTTATCATTGTTCGATATATGTGATATATTTCTCTACAAAAAGCAGGAACATTTAAAAAATATCTTTATTTATTTCTCAGCTTTAAAAATACAAAGAAATATCAGTTTTCAAATATTTTTTGAAAATAGCAATAAAGTTTATCTATTTTTAAACAAACTTTTAATGTGAGGTATTCATTTACTATTTAATAACTAAAATAATATTTTAACTCAGTTCTTTAAAATTTTATCAACACAATTATATTAATGCTATTCTCAATAGTTATTTTTCAAATATGAAATTAGATACTTTATTAAAGATAATGGCTATGAGATTGCCCTAACTAAGAACTTGAGCATCCAATAAGGTGCTTCTCTCAAAAGCAATATTTGACCTCACTGCATTTACCTTGGGGAAACAAAAGGTAACTATGTACAACTCACTTAACTCTGTAACTATAATGCAAAATAAATATAAATAAAGTAATCTAAAATAATTGTTCAAAACTTAATAGAAAATAATTACTTGAAAAACAGAAAAAAGTAATTAAGATGTCAAAATGAGTATTTTGAAAATACAAAGAACATGGACAACACCTATATATTAATAATAATATAAAATAGAGACCAAAAATATATTATAATTTAGAAAAGGTACACAATTCAAGATCCAGAATAAATTAATCATTAGAAACTACATAAGGTATCACATTTGAATGTTTCATGGCATAGAAGATACATCACAAAATATGATTAAAGTGGAGTTAGAAAATGAAATATACATCAAAACTTAAGATAGTGTCAAATATTTTAAAAGTGTAACTTCTCCTTTGTTGAAGGTGGTCATCAATAGTACATGACCACCAGTTGACCCAAGAGTTGGACCCAGCAGTTAATTAGACACTTCACCCTCTCCCCGTCCTTGAAATGTATATTGTGCCCACCATTCCCACAGTAGGAGCCATTTCAAAGATACAGTCTTGAAAGTGTGGTGTGTTGTTGAGACCACCTGGACTTAATATACAACTGCATCTCTATAAGACCTCACTTTAGCTTCTAAGATTCTGAGAGGAGGTGCAGAGGTCTACATGTCTTGCAGCTGCCCAAGTCAACCCTTACGTGTAAGCTCCCTTGTTCATTAAAATTACCACCTACCGATCTGGAGTGGTCTACCTCTTTTTTCTCTCTCTCCTCTGCCCTCCATGTGTGGGGCCCAGTTTCTGATTTCATCAGGGAAGTTCCAACATTGCAAAAACACATCCTTTCTCCAAAACACTTCTTGGAAGCTTTTTAAAAATCATCATGGTTCCTTCTGTATTATACTACTTAGTTGTCAGAAAGCATAAGTGGAAGACTTATTAATTCTAGGATAAAAATATCATAGAATTGTAGCTCATTTTTCTTTATATTAAAAGTAGAAGCAATATAAATTTTTAAAAAAATATATAAGTCATTCAATATTCATCATCCAAAGATCACTGGTTTTACAATTTAGTGAATATTCTTCTAGATGTTACAGCAAACTATGGAATAAGATAAATAAATAGATCATGAGAAAATCAATTTTATTGTGGTTACAATAAAATTCATCTTCGACATGCTATTTTAAATAAACATTGAATATATTTTCTCTCAAATTAAGAAAATATACAAGTAAAAATAATTCACTGAAATTAAAATGAAAGTCTATTTATTTAGAAAGATGTTAGTTTTTAAATATTCACTTGGAATTATGGAAGGATATTGTTTGAAATCATTACACTGCTTTATTTTTGTATTAATAAGTGTTTCTTTAATAGAAACTCCAATTGCTCAGCTGTAAATGAGATTATCTTGCTTTAGATGCATTCACACCTCTAGCTTATCAAGTTGTTTGATCAAATGTCAATAGCCACATTGTTCGCTTGCCATGATTAACGATAGCTATGGCAGATTTTTGTTTGTTTTGTTCTGTTTTAGTTTGCTGTAATCCATTCCTAGCTTGGTTGGATATTAGGACTCAGGAGTTCTTTAAAAAGTGCTCAAGGCTATATTCAGGGGCTGCTATGATGTTAGAAAATGTCTGAAAGTTGCCTTATACTTGAATGACAATTTGACTAGGTATAATTTTATGGACCACATTATTCTTTCAAAGTCTGTCAAATATTATTCCATTTTCTTCCAGCTTTTCTGGCTGCCTGGAAGAAAACCAGATACTTTCCTATTTTCAGTGGTAAGTTCCACATTAAGGAATGTTTCCCTAATCTTTGATTATTAAACAGTTTATAAGAATGTGTTAGGATCTTTTTACTTTGTTATGCATTATAACATTTATTGCATATTGATATGTTTATATATATATATATATATATATATATATGTGTGTGTGTGTGTGTGTGTGTGAATAACATTGCTAAACACATGAGAAAAAAAGTTCCTTCTTAAATCTTAAACTCAACTAATGTTAGTGAAATAAAAATCATATGGATTAGAAGACAACCTAGGAAGGTGTTCCAGTTCCCTAGCTTATAACACATCCTTAACTTTTACAAACCTACTCCATTACAGCCCTTTCATCAGAATAAAAATTCATGTCCCTGAGATTAATTACGGTATGGGCTCTAGAATCTTACTTAGCTTTAGAGGCCTATGAAAATTTCTCATATATAAATAGTAAAGGAATGTATTTAACTGATATTTTCTTATTAAGGTCATGGATATTGGTGAAAGATAAAAGTCATGAATTAAAATTAAGATAAATTTGGAAATGAAGCAATAAATGTTGAAGAAAAACCACAATAGTAATTTTAAACTAATATGTCCTTGTAAATTAAATTTTATACTTTAATAAAACTATGTATGCCCTAACCTTAAAATTGCAGATCATTAAATATTATACTTTTCTTTTTTATGTAATGGTGCTCAATTATAATTCCTATATTTCAGATAAGTTTTATTCCCAATTTTCCATAACATTGCAAGAGAAAAAATATAGATATATTCTGAATATATTCTAAAGCAAGCATGCTATAGGCTGCTTTAAGATCTCACTGAACTAGAATACTATATAATAAAATAAGACCAATATTTTTGAACACACCAAAATGCATGTCATTTTGTTCTTTCTATTAGATCATTTAAATAAATTGATTGCTTTTTTAAAATTAAATTAATGTTTGAACTAATTGTGGAAATATGAGCTTTAAAGATATGCTTTCATTTAATCTGAGCAAGACTGAAATGTAATTAAAAATAATAAATGAAACAGTAGTAGAGTTTGATGTGAACAAGGAAAATTAATTGTTCCTTAGAGGCCTGAAGGAACACATAACGCTCTTTCCTAAGTGACTAAATACTGGTGAATATGAGAATATATTTCTAGATAGTGCTGAATTTAGTCATCTGGCAAAAAAATAAAATAACATAACATAGTAAGACTAGGCAAACTACAGCAATGTGATATGATGATCCTAGGCAGATCATTCACACCTTAGTTGTGACTGTTTCTTCCCGATATTTTTCTGTGAATGGCCAAATTAGAGGATTAGTAACAGAATATGGAGTTCAGATGGAGTATTCAGTACAATGTACCTTTCCACTAAAATTACTATATTTTTATGATTCAACATTAACACATTCATCAAATGCCAAATTTGATTTCTAACATACAAAAACATTAGCACCTATCCACTTAAATGTGTAATTTGTTAACATCTTTCTCTTTTAGCATCCATTTATTTTAGAATGCAAAGGATTATTTTTCAACATGCCGCTTTTATAATTTCAGGTTAGTGAAATTTTGAGAAAGGGCACATTTACATAGCCTAAGAGACTTAAGTGTATATCTGAAAGAAGGTCACACATCGAGTTAAATAATGCTTCCCTATTTAGTTCAAAGGGGATTTTCTAGAAGTTTAAGCGTAAGCACAATACTAATGAGGAGAGGGGAGAAATGAAGCACACGTGATCAAGTATGTGGAAATTAGTCCATTCCTAGAGGGAGCGAGCCCTTCATTTCATGTTTCTGAGCTGTGCTTGAACCACATATGCCAGGTTTTGTGACTAGAATTCCTTACTGAATGGAGGGTCCCCACCCCACCCCCTTTAAAAATTAGTAAACTGTATTTCTTAGAGCAGCTTTACTTTGGTATGCTGCATTTGTTACTATTGATGGAACAAGATCAAGAGCTGCTAACTAAAGCCCACAGCTGACAATAGAACCCTTTCCTGGGGTGTACTGCTCGATGACCTTTGTCATTTATTTGCCTTGTTGTGTTATGTAAGTAGTTTCACTGCCTGCTGTGCTCCACCTCTTCTGTGCCAACCCCAACCCCAACCCCTGGACAGTACTTGCTTTTCAACTCAGTATACAGTTTGCCTTTCAGTTTGAAAACTTCAGAGTTCTTACAATACATAGTAAGTTTAATCAGAAACGCGTACATGGAATTGGGACCCATATATTTCCTATACAAAAGGACCCATGGTGTGAGCATTTGAAAAATGGATTTAGGGCTGTAATATATAGAGTAGGAGCTGTGAAATAAAACTTCTCATAGCTGGGAACTTTTGAGGTATCCATAACTGAAAGAAAAGAGAGATATCCTGTAATTCCATTAAATTGGTTTAACATATAGCAGGTAACCTACCTAAATGAAAAAGAAGCCTTGTTAAAATAATTTTCTGAATTGCAAAGATAGGTCACTAGTTCTTACCATTTCTCTCTTCTTGACATCACAAGCTTGATCACCAGATATATATTTAATACAAAAGAATTTCAAGGTATTTTTTAAAGTGATATGATATAAAGACAAAGGAATGTCTCACTGAAAATATTTAAACCTATTATACCAAATGCAGACTTATTTACCTTTGTAGTTATTTTAGACATGATTACATAAAACAAATTCTATCTTATAAATAATGGATTCCTGACATGTTTTTACATTTTTGTCTTCCCTGAGATAAGGTTGAAAGCTCTAAAACAGATGATAACTAAGAGAACTATTGCTGTATTGGTTCAAGGTAGATTCCACTATGTTTTCAAGATTCTCAGGTTCTTTTCTGCATTTCTGTGTAATTCTTTTATGTATCTTGGTCAGAACCAGTATATTGTTTCCTTGTATCAGGGCCTTTACTAACAGGTCATACATTATTTAGAGCAGCGGATGTGTTTTGGGAAATGAGTACTTGCATGGATGGTGTGGCTTATTACCCTATGGTCGCCATGGAGATCATTTTGGTATGTCCCAACTCTTCAATGTTTCTAAAGCCACAGTGAGCTTCTGGCAGTTGGTTCTTCCAGTTATTCATCATACACATTGTAGTCATCCCTGGTGACTTAGGTGTTTTCTTATGACCTTCAGTTAATCCTTAATTGTCAGCTGATGTTTACCCTCATAGGTGTCTTGACAAGGCAAAAACCTTGCACCTTAGCTAACGGCATGATACTTTCTCTTGTATTTGGGTGAAAGAGCCATTGATATCACATTTCCCCCTGTTTGAAATTGGAGCTCATACTATACGCTGGAGTACAAGTTAAGTGGAAGACAGAGAAGCTGTAGTAAATAGTGTGCAGTCAAACCAGGATAGTGCTTGGCTGGGGGAATTTGCATATAAAAGATTCCCGCTCCTGAGCCATGCTGCGTCAGCTGCCATACATTCTGGCAAGCCAGCTCTCATTGCCTCTGAGGACACAATAATATAGAAAATGTAAACAGAATATGAATACTAATAGTTTGGAAAAAGGTAGCTTTAAAATGCCTCTTTCTTTGTTAAGTGACATTAACTGAATTATATGTAAATTTGATTTTGTTCTTGCTCCAAAAACCTGAAGTATAGATATTTCAGAAGTACTAGTGCCAAATTTGGTTTCCTCCAAAATATTCAAGAAAGGTCTGACACTTAACTACTCTACAGTGAGCAAAAAACGAAACATGAGAGGAAGTCTTATTTTCATTTTTTTTCTGATTAGGAGAATAGGAAGTCTTCTCATTTGGGAGACTAAGCATTTAAACTTATATGATTTAGTTGAGTTATGAGTTATGCTAATCAACAGAGATTAGCATTTTTTCTTAAAAAATCAATGGTAATGCTGATAACAATAATAATAATAATAATAAATATAATAATGCACATAACAAAAATGATAAATCAACTTTTACTGTCAGGTTATTTTTTATTTAGTTGTCATAGTATTCCACTGAAGCATGTCATATTTATCCCTATTTTAAAAAAGAGGAGTCTAAGACATTGAAATCTTAAATCTTTTGTTCAAGAGTATATGGCTACAAAATGGTAGAGCCAGACAAAAACCTAAGTCCATTATACTCCACATTCTACTCTGTTAATCTCTTTAATAAACTAGATGTAATAATATTATTTTTAAATGCCAGATTTATAGAAGAAACTTACATAAGTGACTTGAGATAATTGTTTAGCAAAGAAATATGCTTTAAGTCATATGCATGTACAGAAAGATATGAAATAAAGTATATATTTGGAAATATACTTATTATTTATTATATTTAAATAATATTAATCTAAAATACTTAGACATTTCTTGAATTTCTCTTCTTAATTAATATTAAAGACAACATTGCCTTCTCTTTTTTAATTATAAAATAATATTAGACATTTTAAAAGTCAAAAGAGAACTGTAGTAAGGAGAAAATTTTAATCATTTTGTTATTCTACCTAGTAGTTTCCAATGATAGTTTACTGATTTTCTTTACAAGTTTGTATTCACAAAAATGCACACTCCCACCCAAACATATAATCATCCCATTTACTATAGTTTACAAAAGTGGAATCATACCTTAATATTCAATTTTATATTATATCATGAGCCATATACAAACACATGATGAATCAAAACTGTAATAAAATATTGTTGTAATCAATTAAATATTGTATGCCCTACTAGATAAGGTTTCCAAAACAACATACTTAATCATGAAGTATTAGAATGCTCTCTTCTAAAACCAAAGCAAGGTAAGGATAAAATTTCTCACCGTCATATAAAATTTATTTTGGAAAGAAAGAAATTAGTCATTTTTAATAGTTAATATGACACTTTACCTAGAATATCTAAGGGGAAACAATGAAAAGACTCTAGAATTAATGAGGAGTCAGCAGCATATTATATTAAAATTTTAAATGAAAGACTTATTATAAAAAGTAATACAAAATATATTTAAACAACTTACTTATGACTACTGTTAAACCTATGAAATACCAAAGTATAAAACTAAGAACAGCATTGGACTTTTATTGTATAATATACTTTAATAGAGCACAAAAATAATGAACCCCCCAAAATTGGGTACAAGCTGAGTGGGGAAATTCAGTATTATAGAATGTCAGTTCTGACAAATATAATCTATATATTTCACATAATTGTAATCAAAATGAAAAAGAAACTTATGGGGAATTTGATAAATATTGCAGGATGAAATGCAAGAAAAAGTTGGTCTCATCAATAAATTGTGTTGTTAAAATTTATTATATATTTTAAAGAAACATACAAGGTCTGTCCAGCAAGTATCCAGCCATGTCATAAGAAAAATAGAGACGTTCATTGAAGAAGATATAGGAGATACAAGATACAAGAAACACTGTACATAGGACAATGTCTCCTCAGTGCCCTTCAAGCAGGCACCTTGGGACCTCACACAGTTCTAGTCATCATTAGTTTCCCCATCATATTTTCTTGAACCTCATCGATGATCTGACATCTCTTCCCTTTAAAAGATGATTTTAGTTAAGGGAAAACCAGAAGTCACAAGGTGCCAAATCTGGGCTGTAAGGGGGCTGAGTCACCTGGGTGATTTGATGCTTCGCCTAAAACTCCACACAAGATGTGCACATCAGTAGATGCATTGTTGTGACAAAGCTGCCAATCATCAGTTGCCCAAAGCTGCGGCCTTCTGTATCATCCCAATAGTTTTCTCGAAGGAATTTTCAAGCTTAACACAAACATTGGTGCAGATTTGTTGCTCTGATCACTCAGCTATTTTGAATACCACGGCCACACAGTACACATGCTCACTCAAAGGTGTCTGCCACCCCTACTGACTAGTACAGTGAAGTTGTCCTTTTTCATGCATGAGCATTCTCTTTGGCTGCCAGGTTACATGGATGTTGTGCAATACACATATTGTATTTCTACTTCACATTGCATTAACCAAAAATTTAAAATGGAGAATAAATTTTATAATCTTAAGAAAATGATTAATTTTGATATTTTGAAATATCAGGCAAAATATACAGGAGCTATTAGGAATATGGCTGATATATTTTACATTAACAAAGTATGTTACAAAATAAACTAAAATACATTTCTAAAATAAATTCCCAATAAAACTATTTAACTCTTTATATGGTATTTAGATTCAGAACTAAAATTAAATATTTTATTTCTGTGTTTTGCAAGTAAAGAGAAAATTATTATACAGTAGTCCTTCTATTGCAGTTCACTTATCGCGGCCTCACTGTATCACAGAATTTTAAAAAATATTATATTCAATAATTATCATTTATTTTTTGCTATATTGCGGGATTTTGCGGTACTGTGTACGTATATTGTTAAAGTTACGTATGTTTAAGACTGTAGAAAGGTTAATTAGAGACTGGGAATAGTTTATAAGTGTGTGGGAAGGGTTTATAAAGCCTTAAAATACATATAAATACTAAAATAAATGTAAGGTTCCTACTTCACAGATTTTCACCTATCGTGGGGGTGTCTAGAATGTAATACTCGTGATAAGTGAGGGAAAATTCTATCTCTCTGGAGAATGTTTCTCTGTTTTGAAGTATCTTTAAGAGAAACTGCTTATTTCCTTTCATTGGTTTAGAGTTAGTGAGTTGTTTTAGGTTGTATTATTTTAATAATCATTTCCATTTCTTATACAGCCATTATGTTTATTCTCAGTAATATTTAACTGATGTTAATGCTAACTATAATTATTTCATTTTATTTTTTAATCATTGGGTAAATTTTTTGAAGCTTTTAATTTTTGATATGCAGTAAAAGGAAAATGAGATCTCCCTAACAAGTATTTTACAAGCTGCAGTGATATATTTTAAACTTTGGAGATTTATAATGACTTACATTTCTTAAGTTTAGAGGAAAAGTAAACAAGTTCTAACATAACTCCCTGAATTTTCCAGTTGACTCCTTCCTTAACAATAGTAACAAGCTGTAATTAGTTACATAATTTTCTTCGGTGCCATTGCTGATGTCTTTACATCTGAAGCATTGCAATTCCAGTCAATATCCACTAATTCCACTTCAAAAATGAGTTTTGCATTTGATGGAATTTGGACATCAGACAGTTTTTTTTTTCCCCACAAGTCCACTCTGGTTCCATCTCCAGTAGACACTAAATAGTTCCTTACACTTTCTCCTATTTAATTTGAGAAAAACTTTAAGGATCTCTGCTATAAATTAGAGGTGGTAGTGTAAATTTTCCTTCCTTTCATTGTACAGTATCTGTGTTTGGTTCTCTAATATGTAGTAGTCACTGCTAATAGACAACCAGATCATATCCTTTGGTCCTGCCCTGTGTACTTAACACACATGTTTGCCTGAATGATGTTAATGTCTATAGTTATTAAACCAGTATTCAATGTCTGAATTTATTTTGTTTGATTCTGCTAACTTTAGATGATGATGTCTTCTAACACTAATCCTTGATTTTGTATTTAAAAATAAAAAAATCAAGAACATAAACATTGCAATTTCTAGATTACTCTCAGAAGCCTTTCCCAAGTTATGTTTGTACTTTAATTACAGGAATTTTACTACCTATATAAAATATTTCATACTTAGTCCCCTACTTCTACTTTTTTTTTTGCCTAACCCAGATTCATTTTATACCAGATGTTATCTCATTGTTCGATTCTTCATCCTGTTACATATAAAGTTCTGATTGCAAAAAGTGGGTACATATTGCCAATGGCTATTTAGAAATGCAGTACCCATACTGGAAAAAGGACAGCTATAAGATTTTTTCCATGGGCAATAGAAAGTGAAGGTAGACAAATTGTCCTCCTAATCTATTTCTATGTGAGATGTTTGCTTTATGCCACTCCATACAGCACAATGTGTGATCAATTGCCTCTTTCAATCAAGTCCCTATGTCCCTGTATTAAGTACGTGTTCTCCTTCCAGATGGATGAAAATATTTGATATGTCTCAACTAAATATGGCATTATGTGCTTTATTCCTTTTTCTCTGTCCTAATAATGCTGTTGGAAGTTAGAAAAGCTGAATCGGATGCTATTTTTAAAACAAATTATTACTTTCTAAGCATAATTTAACATTTCCAAAAAAGGCTTGCTCTCTAGGAAAAGATCTAAGGGAAATGTATGTTGTCAAGCTATTCGTAAATTATGGGATTCTGATTGACTTGCATTTGCAATGCCACAACTTCTATTTTGAATTCAAAAATTAAATTCAGTTGTGGTCTTTCTATTTTTTGTGTGTGATTTTCATGTCTATTTTAAAGAAAAGCATGGCATAAACGTGAATATGCATTTAGTTCTGGAAACAGTATCTACAAAGCTGAAATGAGGATTATTATGTGCCTTGTGTTTACTTGGCTTACATGGCAGTTGTTGACAGAAGAGGAAGTTCTGCGTTTATAGAAATAGAAGATTATCCTTCTAGCAGTCCGAATATAAAATTTTGCTCTGAGCTCCTGTCCTACCTTCCAGGGTTATGACCTCTGACATGGAGGATGATGCTAATCATTACTGCTGCTGTGGGGGTAGTATATAGAGGTTTCAAGCATGTGAAATACAGAGAGTGGACATTAAGGCATCCTGTAATTATCTATGGAAGGCAGCCAATGGGACAGCAATTTGAAGTTATTTAGGAAAGCAGAAATGTGAATGCACGAAAGGATTATATTGACCACCATTTTAAAGGATTTTAGGAATATAAAGTTGTACAACCATGGAACAATAGTCTGTAGTATTAGTGGACAAGATCTTATTTATAATCAGTTTAAGCCATATCTGGTCATAGAAATTGTGATGCTCAGTCATGTCACTTAGGAATGCTCCAGGCCACATTTGTGGTATTGATACCTGCAGGCCAACGTGTTCTGTGCACAACCAGAGGTTATTTAAAACTACTTGTAAATTTTTTTAAAGCTTGTACAGGTTACATTCTAACAATATTAAAAAGTGACAATTTTCACCAGTTGTAATAATACTGTCATTTCATTCACAGTCTGACTTCTCCACTTTTAAAGTGGAAAGGAGCCAGGCTTCTTGAAAGAAGCCAAGACATTAGCCTGTGCTTTTAACTTTTTCATAAGAGACACAAATTACTGAAGCATCAATCTGGGGTAGGATTGGAATAGATCTACTTGCTTTGGATGGGGAGAAGAAGAGGGCATATCAATATAATAAAATATTTGTGAAGCATATTCTCTGACATTTTGATGTAACACTTTCTTCTGAGCTAGGAACACTGGGTAGCTATGTTGATAAATTATAAAATCACTTTTTAAAAGAAGCAGTGCAAGTTTGTGGAACAGGAAAGATAGATATGTAGATAAGGATAGAGATATATATTGAGTATTTGTGAAGGAGATGAAATTGGTAAAGGAGATCAAAAAGTGATAAATATCAGGACACTGGTGTCAGAGAAGCCAAGATGCATACAAAATGAAAAATGTGCCCCTTGAATTTATCTACTTGAAAGTCAGCAAAAATCATGATAGTAGAAGCTTTATGAAAATGTGGGTTTAGAAGTCAGGAAAAATTAAAAAGTGCATGAAGGGTAAACGTATGTAAAATTACAAATATAAAACAATTCAGGAAAGAATGAAAAGTTTAATATTGCTATACATGAGTAAATGTGTAATCTGTTTTACCTACGAAGTATATAATTGTTTGAACAACTGACAAATAAACATGTATTTAATGATGCAAAGAATTCCTTAAGATATAACTCTTTATAAAGATAATTGGAAATATTTAGCAAAAAAAAAAAAAAAAAAGAAAGAATAAAACTACTGATAATGCCAGAGAAAGACAGAATAACAATAGGAGCCTATTTCTTTTGAAAGATATAAAAAACATTCAGAACTTGCCCTTTAGCTGTAACTTCTGATACTTTGACTTCTCCAGATGTGTATCTGTAAGATTAAATGAGCATTGTTTTTTCTTTTTCCAAGTTCTTACAGAGGCAATTGTTTCTGAGTGCACACACTTGTGCACACGTACTACATAAATATGCACACACATGCATACTCCCCACACACTGATTATTAACTGATATTTTAAGCTCAGTTACCCAATATATTCAATATACATTATTTCTCACCATTATATTGCCTATCTTAATATTTTAAAAGAAAGATTCAGGGTTATTTCATCCTTTGTTGTTGGACAAAGTATTACTAAATACTTTGCTTTAATATTTTTATCTTTAAAATAAAGACAAAAAATCTCCCTCAATTTTATGAGAAAATACATATAAAGAAATCTAAACAAATTTAAAAAATATAAAATATTATTTTAAGCAGTTTTATTTTATGTGATATATATTTATTTATTCTTTCTATACCTATGTTTGTTACCATTTAATATTAACCTCTTAAATTAAAAATGACAGCTTCTAACGACAAGGCTGACATAGCATTTTGAGAAAAAAATATTGTACTTCCATTTTCCTAAGTCACAATATTTAATGAGTGAGTTAGACCTACCATTTTACTAATTAAATTAGTCTACTTTAAATAAGCAAGTACAGTTGTCGATTTATTTGTTTTCATGTATTTGAATGATGATTTCCCCTATAAAACTGTTAATTTTTTATTTGCAAGCTATGGAATAACTATTTACCTAAAATTGGCTTGTATTAATTACTCTGAGACATCATTTAAAAATTGTTGTTAAAAATATAAAGTCATAACTTTGTCTTAGAAGTAAGTTCTGAAAACTGAAAAGAATGATAAATCTTGGCAATATTAAATCATGGACTCTAAAGATAACAGAAAAAAATTATTTGTTATTTATAACAATATTAGAGATATATAATTGATTTTTTCCAATGAACTATGGTTTTGAAGAAGTAAAATGGTATTTATGTACATTTGACATTATGGGAGAAAAAATAAATATACTTAACAGCCTTTAAATTGTAACTTTATTCTTTTTGCCAAATAAAATATGGATAATTCGATTTCATACACCATTATTCCACATAAAAGCCTTTTTAGAAAACCCATCTCTTTTAAAATCTAGTTATTATATTGTTGTCTTTTTTCATTAATTACTAAGTGTTGAGTTAAATACAAGATATTACTAATAAGAGTGAAGACATGATCTGGAAGTTTATGTAAAATTTTTTAAAATTTGCCTCACCAGTTACAACATAATTTACATGGTAGTAATTATTTCCAGGTTTTTCACTGCCACTCATGAAAGTTTTACTTCATGTTATCAGAGATATTCTTGATATTTAGAGTGTATCCTATACAGTGTACTTAATTTTGATGTGTCCCTGCCAAAATTTTCTATGTCAAATTTATTTGGATTTTAACAAGCCATATCTCTACAGGATTAATTTTGTTCTTGGAGAAGAATATTAAATTTATTAGACCAGTTAAAAAATGTTAAATAAGAACACTTATAAAGTACTGTGTACTGTCATTGAGTAATTTATTTAGTGTAATAATTCATTATTTAGTGTAATAATTCATTAGTGTAATAATTCATTTCAGTAATATAAACTAGCTAACATTGTTTCTATATTGATTCAGATCTAATTCAGAAATACAGAAGATGTGGTTTTAAATGTCCTTAAATATCCTATATACAGCGGTATCTCAGAAGATGGCATTAACAATGACCTTGATATAAATGAAAAATTGATTCATATTCTAAAAGTGTAGTATTCCCATGATGCTTCATTTACTCTTTTCACAAGGAAGATGTAGCTTAACAAGTTTGGAGAAATAGTGAAAATGCTCTGTGGCTAATCTATTGGCTTGGATAAATGTCATCAGGGAACTCCATAGATCTTCCATTAGTGTTTATCAAGGAAAAGTCAAAGTTAGGGTTCCCAATATATTTAACCAATACATTTTCTCTGTACTTCTGTGGTTTATATTGCCTTAATGCCTAAAAATATCAATGTCATCATGTCTTCTAACCATAACATCCTTTACATATTAAGGATTTTGATAAACTTTTGGTAGTAAAATTCTTCTGTTTACCACTTTCCCCATTCTAGATCTTTAAAAAACCATGCATCAAGAAAAAATGTCAAAATAGGTAAATATAGTACTTTATGACTGGGGAACCATCTTACAACCCCTAAGATATGTATTATCTGCTAAAATATAGAATATATTTTAATGCAATCTACTAAAACTTGGAAAGAACTGAGAATTTCTGTGGAAGTTGAATCAATACCCATCTCCTCCATCCCTGATCTGATGAGATGGAAGTATCGTTTTAGAGAGGGGCAGCTAAGACATCGGCTTCTCAGCCTCTGCTTGCTATTCCCTGTCTGACGGTTTCTCCCTGAGGACACAAGCGTTTCATCTCTTAATCCCAGCTTTCTGTTGCTGAGTTTAAGATCCACAGGAATTCAGCAGAGAGGTGGGGGGGTCCATTCTTCCCCAGAGACCTCAGTCATGGGACAGAGGCTCTACCCTAGGCGGGATGTCACGGACCATCCTGGGAGCCCTTTTGTCCTTGCCTTGACTTGTAGGTTGTGGGTTTCACACCAAGAGAGTAAGCAGGACAGACCTTGGGCTTTTTGCACCAACCGCTGAACACCGTGCTCCTAAAGAGGGGTATGGCTCAAATAGAAGCCAATCATTGTCACTACCGCCACGGCAGAGCTGTGACTCGGAAACTTTTCCTCAGGGCAGCTTCTCTCCCATGAGGAACTGACTTCATTTGCAAGAACATGGAAAAGTTCAACATTAAGGTCCTCCCAAATACAGTAAAAGTTTTGGTGAAAGATAATTAAGAAATGACTGATAGATTCATTGGTTGTATAGGATAAACTTGAGGCTTTTCACCAATTTAAAACTAGATAAATTAGGCTTTCTAAATGTCATCCCACTTTTACAAAGGTCGTTTTGGATGCATAATAATATCTCAAACCCTGCACTACACACAAAAAACATTTTCAGCTCACTCTGACTCCTGTACCAATATAATTTTCAAAACATATGAGATATCTTTCAATGAGATATATGTGTATTTTGCTACTAAAAACTTCTGATTAATCAAACACTAACCTACAATGCCTATAAGTATTCAGTGCTTAAAATATACACCATTCTAGGATAATAGATGTATTATACTGTATTTATATGCATACAGAATAACTGTGTGTTAATTAATCTTATAGGTAGGTTATTAGACAAGTAGTAGTGTTAAATGAGAATATTGAGTCATGGAGAGATTAACTAAATTATATAGCCTCACATTACTAGGAAATGGTACAGTTTAACTTCTATTTCATTCAGTCTGGCTACAGAAAACTCCTTTAGCAAATTGTTAAAATAAATAAAACTACAACAATGTGGTTAAGAGTCACTAACTGAAGAAAGAAATACAGCAGAGAACTATTGTGGACTTAATCACAAGTAGGTATAAGCACAAATGTAAGAACACATAGAGCAACCCACTTACATTCATTTTAAGTCAATACATCTATAGCTGCATTTCCAACTGAATATTTCCCATGTCTGAAATGCAAAATATCTTAAACTGAGATAATTAATTTCACTTCGAATCATGCATGTCCTTCACATCATATCCTTTTCTTTCTGTGAATGGCATCACCATCCAGCTGACTGCCTAAGTCAAAATCCTTTGTGTTTGCTGAATCCCATTTTTGCTTCTCAGGATTCTCCCAGCAGTCAAAAGGATTCTGCCACTAACATTTCTTTCACATACAATCTTTTTCTAAATTAATTGCCAGTTTTAATTTCTCATTTCTTTATTAACCTAAATAACTACAAATGTATTTAACCAAATATCATATGCCTCTATTATTCATTCTTCAACCTGTTCACTGATTCTTCTGTTTAAGACACAATTCTGGATGTGTTACCAATGATCAGGAGAAAGAGTACAATAAGATATAAAATACTAGTACCACATACAGTGTAACTCTGTAAATAATCCTGAATCAATACAGTGAATACACTTGTTAATTAGACTGACACAAATTAGAGATTTTACTCAGAATTAATGTTTATTACTATTTTCACCAACATGAGTGTCCCAAGAATTTCCCAGAAATGCCTCTTCAGGATGGGAAGAAAGCAGATTAAAATCTAGCTGCTGAATATCTTCCCACTCAGCTTCCAAGTTACCTTTCTAATCTCATCTCAACACACTCTCCTCAAACATGTATGCACCTTTTAGCCTATATGTCATAATATTCACTCAACGTACTATCTCCTCTTTTATGGGCATATCTGTGCTGGACATATTTTTTCTGCTTCTTTAACATATTTTTTAATTCAATGTCAAATTCAAAAGCTATTTTCTTTTCTAAAGATCTCAATATTTCATGTTAGGGAACCATTCACTCCCACTTGCTTTGCTTAGAATATGCTCTGATTATGTGAGTACCTAGCCCTCTGAATTTTTAGTTTTTCATATACTTGAACCATCTTATATAATTTTCAGTGTCCAAGCCTACCCCAAAATGTGGCACATATAGTTTATTTTTTAATCAATGTATGTATCTACTGAAATTTGCAAGTGTCAATAGTTTTGGTAAGTTTTTGTGAAGTATGTTATGTTATTTTCCATTGTTCAGAAGTAATTAGGGAAATATTAAGTTTAGTCCTTTTTAAACTATTGACCCATTTCATTCTAAATAATTGATTAGGGAAAGTATCTTGGATATTATGCCATTTCTGAACTCTAGGTTAAGATTCTACTAATCTAGATATTTATTTCTTTTGGCTCTTCATTTAATAATGCTTTCTTAGAATTTTCTTAGAATGTCAAGAAATATGATTTGAACAAGCTCATACATTTTCTATTTTCACAATTGGTAGGGTTTTTAAAAAATTCTCAACTGAAATGAAGTATCAGCACTAATAATATTTAATATATTTTTTTCTTGTCTGAGCCAGAAACCAGCACTTATAGTTTTAAAAAATTCTATGGAGGGTATTTCACCATGAAGTTTTAAGCACCATTTTCTTTTTATCATTATTATAAGTTAATTATCATTGGCAGTGATGGCCTTTAAGGTCCTTCTGTAGGTAAAAAATAACTTATTCTGTCACTAATGTCCAAAGTACATTTCTATTTCTTAATTCGTAAAACCATCATTGTGTTTCCTTATAAAACCAAAAGATATATATTACATTAGGTGAAAGCCAGCCATAAATCTTAATACATAGCTGATAATATTCCCTTGAATAACAAAAGGTTATGTATTACAGATAAAAATATTTTCCTGTCAATTATTGCACTAGCAATCTCTCTGCCCCCTTCTTTTTCTCTCTACCCCCTTTCCCTTTTTTCTCTGTCGTGTAATTATTATAATTTCTGAAAACAAGATCATATTAAGATGATCTTTCAGATCATTGAACAGTTTCACATTTTGTAAAGATTATTTTCCTAATACTGCTATTATTTTGCAGGTTTTATATGAGCCATTTTTATAACTCATATAAAAAATAAAAATACATATGAAAGTTAAGTCTGTAGAGTTGTCTCATGGTCTAATTTACACACATATAATTTGTCTGTATCTGCTCTGTGGTTTTGTTAAGTATAATATCAACAAAATATTGAGGGAACATACATCACAAGTATCCCACTAAGGATAAATTTAGCTAAGGACAGAAATATATTAATCGCTGTTTTTTTTTGAATAGTTTAATTTTCATGGTTTTATGAATGAGTTATTTTGACAAGTGTTATGTTTCATTTATATCTATGAATTTTAGAAGTATTTAGAGGAGATAAATGCTAATGGAAAAATACAATAAAAATAATATATAATAATAAATAATTTTATATTGACAGATGGTTTGATATATTGCAACAATAAGTTATGACAAGTAAGGGAATGAAAAAAAAGTATTATGTTAAAAGGAAAATATTTAGCTATTAATTTATAATTTAGAGGGTCTTTGGAGAATTAACTGTGGCTTTATTTTTTATTAGTGTGTAAAAACCCTTAGGTAACAGGCAAACTAATAAAAATGAATTTATTAGATAAAAAGTATCTTTGTTGCTATTTTATATGAATAATAAATATTTTATAACAATGCTTTCACTATACACATTTTTTTAATTATTAGGCTATAAACTTCCAATTTTTAAATTATTAGTTTCATCCTTTGATTCACTCATTCTTCCTTTTACTGCTTCATTATCACAAATGGTATACAACCACAAACAAATATAAAGAATAAGCAAAATAATTATAATCAGAAGTGTCTCTAGAATAGACAGCCTCCAAATAATCTTTGCTATGTCAAAACTTGACTTGAAATGTGCACATCAGATAAAATAGTCTCTTTTGAGGGGTAGCAATTGCTTTTAAATAGAAATCAGAGGCAATCATTCTTGGTGTTGTATCAGAAAAATATATATGTAAACAGAAGGCAGAAAATGCTTGGCGAACCCACAACATGAGAAGAGAAAGTGTTCTTAGTCAGGATTGGACAGATAGAACTGGGCTGCCCTATAGCAATAGGACATCACAAAACAAAATGAGAAATAAAGCCACAGTACAAGGAGGAAGATTCAGGAGAGTGATTTCAAGTTTCTGCATGTAGAAGCTACTCTTTCTAATTAAAAACATGTTTTTTAATCTTTCAATTACAGTTGACATATAATATTATATTATATCAGGTGTATATCATAATGCTTACACGTTCATATAACTTACAAAGTGATCATACTGATAAGCCTAGTACCCATCTGACATCATGCATATAATTACAATATTGTTGACTATATTTCCTATGCCATAACTTACATTCCTTTGACTAGTTTTATAACTGGCCATTTGTGAGTCTTAATCCCTTTCCCCTTTTCACCCATTCCCCAAGCTCGCTCCCATCTGGCAACTCTCAAAATGTACTCTGTTCCTAGATGTTCGCTTCTATTTTGTTTGTTCATTTATTTTGCTTTTTTAGATTCCGTATACAAGTGAAAGTATGTGATATTTTTCTTTGAGACTATGTTTAATGATTGTAGATGGGTAAATGATACTGAATGAATTGTGGATATACATAGGGACCAGTATCCCAGTAGAGACTTTATGAGTATTTTACCCGAGCTTTCTTAACATGTCCTCTTTTATATCTTCCTAAAGTATATTAAGGAGAAAGTTGTATATATTGAGGAATGCATAATCTTACTGAGAAGACAAATTTTCAATACAGAAGCACAGAAATATTCAAGAGAGAACATGATCAAATTTGAAATTGTGTAGCTCTTAGGAAATGCAGTTTGAGTTAAGGGAGGAACAATTTCAACATTGGAATTTAAGAGAGGCTCTGAACAGGTCCTGATATTTGGCTTTTGGAAAGGAAAGAGGTGGATGTTATAACTAGGATGAATACTTTAAGACAAGTGTCTGTTTTGTGAGTTGAGTAATTTTCTGTGCCCCTTTGTATTAGTTTGTTATTGCTTCCAAAGCAGATTACTCCACATTTAGCATATTAAAATAACACAAATTATCTCACTGCTCACCCAGAAATCCAGGTGGGTGCAACTTATTTCTCTGTTTCATGTGTTTCAAGGCAAAGTCAAAGCATTAGCTTCTTGGGGTCTCATCTGCATGCTCTGGAAGAGAATCTTCTTCCTAGCTCCTTCATGTTGGCAGCATCCAGTTCCTGTTGGAATATCGAGACCTCTGTTCTGTGGTAACCATTTTCCAGGAGCCTCTCTGAGCTCCTTAATGTCTCCTGTATCTATTTCTTGGTTTATGGCTCCATTCACCTCCATAGCCAGCAATGATGGATTGAGTTCTCACACTTGAATCTCTCTGAACTCACATCCTAGACCCAGTCTGAGAACATTCAATGATTTTAAAGGGTTCATGGATTATATTGAACCCAAATAGATAATCCAGAATATTCTCCCTGTTTTAATCTTCAAAAGTTAATTACATTTGCAAAGTGCCTTTTGCCATGTAACCTAACCTATACACAGGCTATGAGAATTAGGGGGGACTTTTATTATCATTTGAGAATGTGTTAATAGAACTGTCAAAACTTCACCTATTTGAAGATATTTTTTGCCTTCCCAAATCTGTTAAACTAGTGTGGGAAGTGCCAGAGAACTAATACTCCAGAGTAGAAACAGCCTGCAACTAACTGATGAATAAAGGAATTGGTGGATTAAAAAAAAAAAAAAGCTTGCTAATATATTTGATGGGGAACTAGTAACAGATGTGTTCTACATTATTCCCCAGAGTTCTGCAACCAGATTAAGGCGCAGTTGTCAACAGTGGTCACTTCCTTAAAAGAGGATCCTCGTTTATCTTCTTTTAATCTTACTTCCCTGTTTCCTAGCAATGTTACCTGGGTTAAAATCCAAAATAAACTACTTGTGCTTATATCATCGACCCAGGATGTACTTTTGGAATTGTTAAACTGAGACAGGTAAAATAGTTATTTCTTACTTTTGATCAGTGTTTTATGTTCAGATTGTGTTTAGCATTCAAAATAGTAACTAACAATTGAAGCACATTTTAATGTTTAGGAAGATCTTGTCCCACTATTGCTTTAGCTAATACAACAATTCTCTGAGATGGGAATTTTTTATGGGTCATTTTAGATATGAAGAAAATAAAATTATAGAAGCTGGGTAACTGATGACAGTCATGGATTATAAATTATGTGAATTATGTATTGGAATAAAAGCTCAGATCCAGTGACAGCAAATTTTATGTTTTTTCTCTTATATACATTGAGGTAAACAAGGTAAATATTTCCTATTTTATCTTATTGCATGTATGAATTTACTTAAAGAGGGCTTATATAATTTGACTAAGTTCACAAAGCTAGAGAGGAACATAATCAAGACTACGATTTCTGTGTTCTTACTCCTAATTATGTTCTTTCTACTATATTGCAAGACAATGAGGTTTAAGCAAACTGAGGCCAACTCATTAAGTGTTTTGAGTATTAACCAAAAGGTTTGGAAATAACCCTCATGGTAATTAAATTGCATGAAAGGATTTTGGAAATTTAAATAATGAAAATGTTATTTTATAGTGACTTACTTTATTGCTTTTGGCCAAAAGTCTGGCAAAGAGTGTTTTAAGAAAATTAATCTGCCAAAGATATGCAGGATGATTTGAAGGAGTACAAAACGGAGGTCAGAGAATGTTAAGGAAAAGTTATTTTATCCAGGTGTCAGGAGATAAAGGCATGTAATGGACAAGGAGACTAAAAATGGATAAATACCAAGACAATTCTGGAAGAAGTGGTAGAAAGGAGAAACTGATTACAAGAGGGATATGGTACTATGTTATAATAAGAGTACATCTATATTTTCTTTATTAAAATATAGAAAAGGAGTTTTCGCTTATGATAATATATATAAATAAGTCTGTGTGTGTGTGTGTGTGTGTGTGCAAAATCTATGGTAGGAAATTTAAAATGATCTTACTCAAATATTTTGAATATATGTTTGTCACCTACTGATGGATCATCTAGCAAATCTCCCTTTAAAGGCCTAGAGATTCTTTTTCCAAAAGGAAATCAGATTTTGTCATTTTTCAAAAATATGTATTGACTACAACACACTTATCAGGGCTAGTTATTTAACTGAATGGTGAAGAAAATTCCAAGTTACAGGGTATGACCTAATTCCCTAGTAAGGCCTGAAGACCCATAGAGTGCCAGATTCTTCAGTTTGTATGAAAGAAGTGTCATTATTATCCTTTGTTTTGCATATGGTGTGTAACTACTGGTATATATTTTTGTATGTGCTTTTGGTATCATCAAACCAGATTATAAATATAACTCACTATGCTTTATCTTAAGTATTACCCTAATATTTACTTAATTGAATAAATGAAATAACCTGATATATTGACCTGCAATAAATTACCCTAACTCTCCTGGAAGGTTATTAGAATTCCACAGGGTATCCCAGTTTCCATTTTACCAGTCTATCTGTCTGTCTGTCTCTCTCTCTCTCTCTCTCTCTTTCTTTCCCTTCCATAGTTTACTTCCAATTTATAACCATAGAGAACTTAAAATAATAATATTCCTAAATCACTTCATACTATTTATCTATTTAAAACACTCCAATAGCTTCCTAATGCTATTAGAATAAAACCCAGATTCTTTACCATGACAAAGAAATTTCCATCATGCTCTGATGCATGCCCATGTGCCTGACTTCATATGCTTCTCTTCCTTTCATCAGGTTTTAGCATCCTTGGTATCTGTCTGTCCTTTGAAGCTTTTTTCATCAATTGCTGTTATTTTTTTGACCCCTGGGCCCCTGCCTGAAACACTCTTCCCAAAGGACTTCACATAACTGCTTCTCCTAATAATTCAGTACTAAAACCCAATATTACCTCCTCAGAGAGACCAGCCTGTCTACTTGGTCTAGAATAGACCTTGTATAGCCCCCATATCTATGAGAACACTTTTTTGTTTCATTGATTTCTAATTGTTTGATTCTCACTACCAGAACATTAATCTATCATATCCAGTGGTCATAATAGTGAACATTCACTAAATAACTGTTAAATTCATTTATCAATTGAATAATAGTAGACACTAAATAATAAATGGTTGTATAATTATTTCTAATTCTTCCAATATACTACTAGGTATATATTTTAATATCTGAAAACTGAGATATGAACTGTGTATAATTTGTATCTGATCATTGATAGAAGCTAATTGAAAACTAGGAATAGTTATATTTATATCAAATTCTCTATGTTAGCTGAAATAATTAGACTATTTATCTTGTATAATATTATGTGATTTCTTAATAATTTATTTAAGTAGATGTTTACAAAATTGACTTATAGGTATGAGAAAATATGTTAATATTTATAACAATATTTTTGCAAATGACAAATTTTGATAAGAAATAATGAAAATACATACAAAGATAAGAAGGAGAGGAAGGAGAGAGGGAAGAGAAAGAGGTGGAAGAAGAAGAAAACAGAGAGGGAGAAAAAGAGGAAGGGGAAGAAGATCAACAGATAATTATAAATCAAGTCTAATGTGAGCCTAGCATTCTCACTTTTAAATAAAAGGACCATTAATTTAAAGGCATCATTATCAGTATAGTTAATCAATTTCAGTGAAAATTGATTCTGATTCAGCATTGTTAATATCAATTCAAACTTTTAAAATGATAAATGAGAAATAAACAACAGAAAGACAGTTGCTTTATTGGAATCGAGGAATTAAAATCAATGGTGTGAGCAGTCACTTGGGCTCTAGTGTCACATAAGTAGGACTGTGAAAAGGTTAGTGCAATTGTCTGCCTAGTTAGCAGCATGACTGGCCAGGTTTTATAAATCTAGTTTTGGGCATAATATATAAAAAGTTATTTTTTCAAGTTTTTAAAATATCTAGTCGACAATTTAAAATTGTGTATATTTAAGGTATACAACTTGATGCTTTGATATATGTTTACATTGTGAAATATTTACCAGGACCTGTTCCTACTGCATTGTTACTTAACAAACTTCATCTGCACAGTGTACCCATGTACCACACATTGGTAGACACACACCACATGTAGCTCTATGAACCTCTTTTATTTTATTCTAGGTGTTCTAAAATGTACAATAAGACATGTATGTGCCATCATATGTAATATATCAAAGAAAAATTTTAGTTAATCAGTGGAAACAAAGACCACATGATGAATTTGACAGTGTCTATCTGATGGGTTTATATTCTAGAATATAATAGATGTAATTAATTATTACCAGATGCTAAAATCTAATTAGTGCCAATATTAGTATTCATATTGTTTATATTGGTATTGTTCTTAGTTTCTTCATCAAATTAAAGTACTTTGTAAGTAAAAACCATAAGAGTAAACTATTGGCATATATATACATCTAAATTTCACTTTTATTAAAAATATTTTTAAAAGAATTTTGGTTTATGTTTCTCTCCAATTTTGTTACATTATAATATTTAAAATATTATTCAAAAATATGTGGTTATTAAAAGCATTTATATGTTTCAAAATCTATTAATATTTATAAAATATCTTATTTCTGAAACTTTTTTTTCCATTATGAATACTAAGATGGTGAGTGTCGAGTCCTTTATAAATAAGTAATTAACACACTGATATAATAAATATATGGTAGGACACCAGTCTGTGCACTGTGTGAGGCAATAGATAACATGATGAAAAATATGGATTTAGATTTTGTCCTCATGCTGCTTTTATGCTTCCTGGTAGGACACGTGCACATTCAATAAGACAAATAAAAAATGTGCTATGTGGCACATTATCAAGTACAAATATATATATTCCCTTATCTGAACTGCGTAAGAAAAATGTTTTGTCATGGACGACTTCTAAGAAGCTCTGAAGTTAAACTGAAACCTAGAATTATAGAGAACCAGCAGGAAACAGTATATAGTTGGGGGGAAAATGGCAGTACGGAGATAGAAATATTGAGGTTGAAGATGATAACCATTCTCTTATACAAAATAATAAACCACAAATCTAACTTGTACTTTGAGAGGCAAGAGAAGTTCAAAACAATAAAAAACTCAGGCCATGTTATTTTCCTAGGGCTATAAATATTAAAATATTAAAAGTAAGACATAAAATGTGAGCTATTTTAAGTATCTATTCTAAGATATTGCACTGTGCACACCTTTTTTTACATCATTTTTTTTCATTTTTATGTTAGTGGTTTTCAAACTATAGATCTATGACAGCATTATCATAACCCGAGAACTTATTAGAAACACAAATAATTGTGTCCCAGCCAGGCTTACTGAACCAGACACTCTGAAAATTCAGATAAGCAATCTCATTTTAACAACCCCCTCCCCACTCCACACCCTAGCCGGTGTGATTCCAATGCATACAAAAACCACTGCCACAGTAAAGTCTTCATTCTTTGTCTTGCTTGTTTATTCATTTTGTTTTATTTTATTTTTAAATAGTCCCTCATTTGCTTTTTAATACATGTTTCAAAACAGCACATCAACATCTCCATTGGCAAAGTGAAGATTTCTCAAAACAGTAAGGAATACAGGACATTACACAAATCATTGGAGACACAAATAATCAGGGACAAAAGGATTTGATAATAAGGTGCCATGTAAATCAAATTAAGAATCTTATAATGAACAAAAGCTAAGGACTTGGCTGGGTTCAGTGGTGTGAAATTCTGGCAACTTTGATATTTTGCAGTTTCACTTTGAATCAGTTTTAAAGGGCAATATCCTCAGGCAAATTATTTATATTTGCATTAGTTTCCCGGGGCTTCCTTTAAAAAAAATGGTACTACCACAAACAGAAATTTATACTCATAATTTTGGAGACTAGAAGTCTGAAATCAAGGTGTCAGAAAGGCTTGTTCCTTCCTAAAGCTCTAAAGGGGAAACTGTTCCATGCCTCTGGTGGTTACAGGCAAGCTTCCATATCCTGTAAATTAAATAATGTGTTGTAGAGTTAACTATTATTAATACAATCCTATTTTTGATGATAAGAGGATAACAGAGAGAAGAAAACAGCCATATTTTCAAATGTATTCATAACAAACATAAGTATATATTTATAACAAATAAGGAAGAATAACTCATAGTAATGAGAGTGCATTCTGCAACTGGTCACATGGTCATTGCTAATATTTATATCTAGCTTTCTTCACTATGCATTCCATATCCCCTTTGCTCTCAGGAACACCTCGGCTGCTCATGGTTCTTTGCTTGGTGGGTTATTCCATACTTATTCCTGATAGGTCTGCTCCATAGTATTCCTGCCTGGACTGGGCTGTAGTTCTTCGTTAACTTTAGTCATAGGGCACTACCCTCAATTTAATAAAGCAGTCTGATGAACTGTGGAAAGAAAAAATGATCAAGTCCCGTGTGGACTAAACAATGATATTGGAATGAACAATCTGTATACCTTTAATGAAGGACAGTGAAATAATGGTGTTCCCCCTGCCAGCTAAAATCAGTCTGCTTCTGGTCATGCTCCCTACCAGGAGATATGCTCCTTTGTTCAAACAATGAACCTACATCTGGAACAGAGCTGCAAGTGGATTCACCAAGCAGCTGAGTTTATGAGAAGCCACACTTATTCTCCAAGGTCCATTTGTTTTCTTCACAGGGCCAATAGGCATGTTAATTGAGGACACGACAGGTGTGTCCCTTGCTTCCCTCAATGCTGTGATGTGGCTCCAGCCTCTGTTTTTCCTCCAGGAATAGAGCATTGCTTTTGGTTAACTAG
The DNA here is from genome assembly GCF_987537825.1 of Furipterus horrens. NCBI lineage: Eukaryota > Metazoa > Chordata > Mammalia > Chiroptera > Furipteridae > Furipterus > Furipterus horrens. The sequence continues at coordinate 17,261,074 of NW_028327177.1, read as the reverse complement.
TTTTTTAAGCAGAGGTAGTTCTAGTGGCTTTCACATTACTAGAATAATAGCCCTCATGCCACAGATCAGAGAAGTCAATATGGGATTCTGTCAGTTGCTAAGTATGTCTATCACAAATATGCATTTCAGAATTGGGGAAATTACCATTATATGGATATATGGGTTTTGGACCTCCTTTCACATAAAATTTAGGATGGTTTCAATGACAATTCTTGCTCTCGCAAGCTTTAATTTTTCTATGGAAACAGAAATCAGGTAAAATCATATTAATGTCTATACTAAGCGCCCGCTGTCATTATTTTGCAGTGCCTATCAGTGGAAAATTCCTAAACCTGTGATAGAAAGAATTTTGAAACATTAATAATTAAAAAAACGTAATTGTAGCAAATGTTATCACTTATTATAATAATCTTTCATTTAGACTTATACACTCACCTCTAGGGGCATCCAAGTATTGTCCAGTATTATCCCACTAGAGTAGGTACATTGTTAGAATGACATTATAATTTTCTTTAAAAGAATACAACATCTGTTCAAATCATTGAACACTATTTAACAATCAGAAGGAAAATGGCAAGTAGAGTAAACCATAACTAAATGGAAGTAACAATATTGTGGAAATTTGATTTCATAACAAAATCAATGTGTTAAGTCAACAACGTTAAATACATGTATTTATAATTAAATTTAATGGCACACCTTCAGAATGTGATACACTTTGCTTTTCATGTATTTCCTGTTTGGGTCACATAGTAACCTGTGAGTTAAATGCTATTATCATCCACGATTACGTGTGAGAAAACTCAAATTCAGGTAGTAAAATTATACGCCCAATATCACACATAAATTGTTGACTTGAACACAGGATTTGAACCCATATACTTTACTGATACAGTCTTTACTCTTAATCTCCACAATAGATAAGGAGGAATGCAAGGGTTAGGCTTGTTTAATATGAAAGTGGTCACTACCCAACACTTAATTAAACATAAAATATATGTGTTGGCTGTAGCACTTACTTATCCCCTGATGTCTATATGACTCCCCGTGCCACTTCAAACATTTACCCAAATTTTCCTTTCCAATGACACAAGCCTTGCCACTTTATGTGATATAACTACTACCATATGTCAACTCCTCATCAGACATCTCTTTTTTTCCCTCCATGTTACTTATCACCTTCTAACATCCTATATGTCTCATATATTTGTTTTCTTTCTCATTAGAATGCAAACTCAGTGGGTAGTTAGAATTTTGTCTGATCTCCTTCCTTCTTCCTTCGTCCTTTACATTCTTCCTCCCTTCCTTCTTTCTTCCTTTCCTTCCATTCCTCCTTCCTTCCTTCTGTCCTTTCCTCTTCCTCTCTTCCCATTTTCCCTCACTCCTGTCCTTTTGTTTTTGTTCCTCTTTCTTCACTTTGTACTCCCAATATCTAGAACATTGTAACTTGGTGTTCAATAAATATTTGTTAAATACATAATTAGAATAAATTTATTCCTTAAATTGTTTGGGGGTTTTGATTATTTTACAACATAAATATAAAAACAATTAAGACAATGAGAAGTTATCAGGAAAGACAGCAAGAAACTGTGTCTGTTATAGTTTTGGACTCTCAAACATATTGAGGGTTCTCTTCCAAGTGTATTTTCTGTATTCCAATGTATTACCCTCCAAATACTACAAGACTGAGTTTCTTTGCTAGAGATTCAAGTTTGTGTATTCTTCATTTCTCTCTGGAGTGCATTAAGCTCTGGAAAACCTTTCTTCACAATTTTTTGTACTATTTGAACATGGTTTAAAATATACCAAAGAGCATGCCATTTTTTCCTTTATCTGACAAATAAAAATAAGTAAACATCAACTGTTAATTAACTTTTAAACTTTCATCAGTAAAACTGTTTTCTGTAATCATTACAGATTATCTTAAAATAAACTATCATATTTGTACCATGAAATGAGAAGTTCAGTTTATTAAAGATTGTAATGTCATATAGCTTGAAAAAAATGACTTCTAATTTAAAAATCTATTCTGGCATTATCTGTGTCATAAATGTATACCTCTAGTTTCTTGTTTCAGGTACTAATGTGAGCACCATTCTACTTAACAATTAATAATATTGATTATACCAAAGTATAGGCTTTTATTCAACTCTGATTTCCTCATATAACATGTTGAAACTCAATAATGGTGCTGATAGTATTTATTTCCATTTTTTTAAATTGAATAAATGACAATAGAACATTTGTTGGCAGCACGCTTTTACTGTGCCTAAGCAAATATATATTAGCATTTTAGGAAAGTCCATCTCTTGCTATGTCGAGAGATCGTACTTCAAAAAGATTAATCATTTACAGTCTAAATCATGGTGCACAAAATAGCCATTAAGTAAAAATCTTATGACTAGCACTGAATTAGGAAAAAAAGAAAAATCTCAGCCCATTTTTCTTCTTATATGAATGACACATGTGGAAAGAGCTAATTTATAGTCTTTAAATCAGTGATTTTTGTCCAGATACAAAGTAAACAATCTTCTAGCTTGCATATATAATAATAAATGTTTTTCCACATTAGAAATACTAATTTTATATGAAGTTTAACTGTCATTTGATGAAAGAATTTTGCCGGTAGCTTTTTCTGCTTTCTCTGTGAGAATAATATTCTCATTAATATTTTATCTGATTTTGCTAACTCCTTAAAAGAAGTTTGACTTGGGTATGTTTTTGCTACAAGTGGGACAACTTTGAATGATGTTTCTGTTCTGGGGCATACTCTTGCCTTTAGCAACAAAATTAATCAATTTTGTATGGGCAAACATTACTTTGGTTTTGTTCTAGAAAATGCACCGTTTCCTGGAGTGGTCTGCTTTATTTTTAAAAGGGAAAGATTCACATTGTGATGCTTCATGATGCTACTTGAAGTTTCATAAAAGACCTACTGGGGAATAGAATAAGTCTAATAAATTTTATATTTCAGATATTCATCATCACACTTCCAATTCTCACTTATTTTGTTTTGTTTTAGTTACTTGTTCAAAAGAATCACATTTACAGATTCTCCTATATCATCACTCAAGACAAAAAGTTTTATTATTAAAGTTTGGTTTTCTCCTTAATTTAATAATATTAAATTATTATGTCACTATTGTGACAAACTAATGCAGACTCCTTTTTGTCTGACAATCAGATGAAGTATAGGAGGCAAGGTCAGAATCTCTGAGAGTTCCTTTATTGTAGCCATTACAGTATTCACACGTGCACCCCCGCTGTTCACTTGCTCAATGCTTGGCGCCACTCCTCTGGTCGCTCCCTGTGCCCTGTCCAAACACAAACATGAACATGATCATGAACACGAACAAACCCTCCTGGAGGGGCTCCACCTCTTTTATATTATGTATAGACAAAGCTGGCCCCTAGCCAAAACATGACATCAGTGCTTACATAACTGCGAGTGCACTGCTCAAGCCTATCTAATGTTATCTCTAGGATCCCACGTCTGGGCATATGGGGTGAAGAAGGCTGACTAGATTTCATAGTCCTCCACTGACCTAATTTTATTATAGCTCAGGTATAGGAATAAAAACTGAAAAGATAACAAATTAAGCATTGCAAAAATAGAAAAGCATATTATCTAAAGTAAAAAAAAATGCTCATTAAATGTTAATAGATAAAAACTAATAATTTTTATTAATATAATAGATGGGTAAATTTTACCTCGATGTTTAGAAAGGGAGTCATGTCATTTCACTAAAAGTTGTAATTTATCATATATTTACAATTTGTGAAATGCTTATTAATACCATTGATTTATTGCTCTTCTGTCTTAAAACTACCAAATATCCTGAGAATAATGGAAGAACCACAAATAATTCTTGGATTACACTTAATGACTGCCTGCCCTTGTCATAATTATTGTGATTTTATTAAATTAAATTGAGTACAGTTTGAGCAACTAAAATCTTTATTGAGCTACATTTGTACTAGGCATTGCACTTGTGGTGCAAATATAAATAAACAAGTATTCTGGTTAAACATGGTGAGCTGAACAATAGTTAAAGCAACTGAGGGGAAAACATCAAGTTCAGAGATTTAGGTCGAATGAGAATATCATTGTGGGACATTCTGAATGAATCTTATCTAAATGTCAATTACTTCACAATTACATGTTTTTATCTCTGATGGTTAATCGTGGCAACAGGGGAAATTGGCCCCATTGATTGACTATAATAGGCTTTTACTAATTATTTTATCTCTCTATTTATTCCATTGTCTAAGGACTCATTAACTTTAGATTTAAGCTGCTCAAGTGATTTTCAATGATACAAAATAACTTCCAGTTAAAATTCCATTTGTGCTGTGGAATCACTTACAATAGTATATATCTATTAATTTTTCTATAATGTATATGAGCCCAGTACCTCCACCACTTTTACATTTCCAGAGCCAATGGGTGAGTCAGATAAGGATAATGTGCTAAAATTATATAGCTTTATTAAACTGCCGCTCTCTTCAGCAATTCAACTGACATTTTTTTCATTACCACTACATGTGAATTATACTAACATATGGGATTACATAAAGTAATTATTAAGTAAGTAACATGATCACAGATGCTTATCTTCATTAATGAATTCAAATTACAAATTATTAAAAGTTACTTAGTAATGTTTCTTAGGAGATATCCCCAAGGTATATTTATTCTACTTGGATTTAATTATAAAGTTGTTTTTCAGGCAAATAGGCATAAGGAGAGCATTGTTTTGATGTAGTACCATGTATTTTGATACTGAACTTTGTGGTCAGTTACATGCCAAATTATGTGATTTAAAATTTTAATTCTGCATTTAATTTGTATTATGCCATTATATATGAGGGAGAATACTAGAAATAGAAAATATGAATACATTTAAAATATAATTACTGTATGCTACCAATTTTATTATTACCTAATTACAAGTTTATAAGCAGATTGCACTTCACCATGTTTTTTCCTGCTATAATAAAAATAGTTGTCCATGGAAACTTTAGGTAGAAATAATATGGGTTTCTAAGTTTGGATAATTCCAATGTATCTTTTAGTTGTACTTTCCTTAATTTATATCATTTTGTGCACTGAGACTCCAAAGTCACTCTTGCAGGAAAATACTGATTTTTAAAAATATGGCTAGTCTATATTTTAAAACTAGAAGTAAGAAAAGCCTAAAAATTATTACAAATAATTAAGTTTTGGAAAGTATGTATTTACATTCAGACACAATTGTATTAGAGATGAAAAAACTAGAAAATATCTAAATCCATAGTAAAGACAAATTTGTTGCTGGCTGGACACTCAATGTACACATTACACCTTTGAATTTATTTCTATATAATTTAGTCAAGCTAGCCAAACAATATATACTTATTATGTATTCACAAGATTTATGCTTTAAACAGCTCAATACATATCAATCGATAGAAAATACGCACTAAGTCAAAAGTTTAATATTTCCTCCAATTTTTGATAATTGCAATTGATAATCCATACGTATTGTCATTTTCCTAAAAAATGTTATATGCTTAAAAATTAGCCTGCATTATAATTACTTTTTATAAACTTTTAAAAGCTTATTGAAATGCTCTCATTAAAATTTTAATGAGAATTATTTTAAGACTGATGACTGCTAGGTCGTCGTCGGCAGCCGTCCGTCTCGAGAGACGATGGTGTAGCTTCTTAAGAGTCTATCTGCACCGCCGAGAATGGCTGTGCAGTTTGACTCGGGAGTGACACGGTATCTGTCTCCTCCCGTGTTGAATCGACATCTTGCGATGACGCTGGAGTGTCCTCTCCAGTGAAGCTGAAGCTACAGAGCCTGGGCAGGGTGATATGGAGGGTCTGCTGTTGCCCATGCAGCAGACCCCCCCCGCTCATCGCAGCTGAAGGGTCCAAGGGAAAGACGGAGTCAATACAGCTTGGCTTCAGGTGCGCCGCAGGAGTTGCCGGTGTTGACTACAACATCAAACCGCCTTAGGGACTCCGGCTCCGGATTTTCTGTCGGGGTTTACTCCCTTAGCCTTTCCCCTGAAGAGGTATGCCGCAAGGCAGCGGAGGTTTTTTGGAGTCAGAGTTTTCCTTCTCTGAGACCTGCTAGGTAATTTTCACTAAAGTTTGTGACCTGTATTCACTGAATTTAAAGGTTACTTCTTATGTATTCATTAAATTTTTAAATTTTAACTTGAGTTTTAGTGATTGTTTGCCTTACAACATGTGTTCGTTGTCTTACATAAATGAATTATCAAGTCACACGTCTTGTGTGTTTAGTGTGGTTTCTCCTATGCTATACATCTAAAATTTTTTTGATACCAAACTGAATCTAAACCATAGACTTCTTCATAGTCATAGATTTTACCAAAATTAACATTAGCTCAGTATTTAGCTCATATTTCTATATTGTGCAAAGTGAAATCTTCCTAATACATCTTTTGACTTTCTAACAATTTCACCTGGACATATTTTTCTGGTGTACTGTTTTTCTCATCCCCTTCAAACGCTCTTATCTTTCACTATAAATATACTTATTTTCCCATTTCTCTATTTACCTATTTCATTTTCCTTTTTTATTGAGTTTACTTGGGTACAACTGGTTTACAAAATTATACAGAGTTCCAATGCACAATTCCACAACACACCAGCTGTACACTGTATTGTGTGTTCGCTACCCCAGGTCAAATCACCTCCCAACACCATTTATCCCCCCTTTACCCTCTTCTTTCTTCCCTCATCACCACCTCCCCAGCAATCATCAGTCCATGAGTTTTTTCTTTTTTTCTCTTTTGTGCTCAATCCTTCTACCCCCTCACCAAGCCCTCCAAGCTCTCCACCCATTGACAGCTGTCAGCCTGCTCTCAATCTATGAGTCTGTCTTAATTTTGCTTGTTAGGTCATCCTGTTCATTAGATTCCACATATGAGTGAAATCGTATAACATTCATCTTTCTCTGCCTGGCTTAGTTCACTTAGCATAACGTTCTCCAGTTTCATTCATGCTTTCTCAAAAAGGAAAAGCTTCCTTTTTATGGCTGAGTAGTGTTTCATTGTGTAAATGTACCACACATTTTTACCATTCATCTACTCTTTTCTGAGCATATTGTTTCCTTGTCTTTTCAAGATGGCACAAAGATTATAAAATATTTCTTAACCACTCAAGTTAGACTTGCATTCTCTCTTCATAAGAATTAATTGATATTTATTAGCACATTATGATTTTCATAAAATGTGTTTTATGAACGTATTACTTGAAATCATGGTTATGTTCATATATTAAATTATTGATTCACTGAAGCCAGGTCTTGATTTCATGAGTTATTTAATAAAAAGAAATGTCATATTATTTTATCCCCTTGACCGTTTAAAAAATATATTTTAGCCCTAAATTTTACTACCATAAAAGTAATCTCTCATGCTTTTTTTCTATATTAAGGAATACTGTATAATTCAATCTTTTTATTTTTGCACCTAGGTTGTTCACTGCCTTTAAGATGTTAGATTTGGGGACTTCTACTTTCTTTTTTCTTATTGGTGGTGATCACTAGGGTATTTGTTCTTGACTTTTATATCTTTCTGGTCACATTCCTCAGTGAGCTCATCATCTAGTTCTTAGGGCATTAAAGTCCCATCTGTAGATTGGCTGACATCCTTTATCTTCTAGGCTTCAGGATTACATGTATAGTTAAAGATCTCTTCTGGAGAGCCTTGAGTGGATATCATACAGGAGGTAATTTTATGTCTAAAACAGAAACAGTTATCACCCTCTGTGCCCAGATGGCTTCCCTCCTCTACTCTGTACCTGCTCAGATGACCAGAGGTTGATTTACTGTGATCAAATATTATATTTCAAGCCCTGGATGCTGTGGCTCAGTGCATTGAACATCAGCCTGCAACCAAGTGTTGCTGGTTCGATTCCCAGTTGGGGCACATGACTAGGTTGCACGTCAGGTCCCCAGTTGGGGGCATGAGTGAGAGGCAACCACAGGATGTTTCTCTTCCTCTCTTTCTCCTTTCCCCTCTCTCTAAAAATAAATAAATAAACAAACAAACAAATTAATTAATTAATTTTAAAAATTATATTTCAATCTTCATCCTCCACACTTCATCAGGCTCCAAGTGCTATATCATGGATATCTCTCAAGTCTTCTCATCATGTATCTATTCCCCATTCAGGGCCTAGTGAAACCTTATGACATTGCTAACTAGCTACCAAAGTAACAGTCTATTTTGCTGTTGGCCTGGCTTCTACAGTATTCTTTCCCCTTTATCTTTTTAAATTCTATTTTTGGAATAATTTTAGCTTTGCACGGAAGTTACCAAGGTAGTTCAGAGAATACTCTTATACCATTCAATTAGTTTTCTCTGCTGTTAACAAATAATATAATCATGGCACATACTATCTTAGATATAAATAAGAACTTAATATTGACATATTAGTATTAACTAAAAATTTTTTTTAAGTATATTTTATTGATTATATTGTTACAATAGTTCCAATTTTTTTTCCCCTTTGCTCCCCTCCGCCCAGCACCCCCCTTCCCCAACAACCCCCTCTCCAAGTCCATGCCCATGGGTCGTACATACAAGCTCTCCCGCCTCACCCTTTCATATATTCTTCTTCTTCTTTTTTTAAAATTAATTAATTAATTAGTTAAATATTTTAACAATAAAAAATAACAATTCCTCCCTCTCAGACTTAAGACCCTTTACAATCTTATAAAGGACAATGGATGAAGGTCTCGAGCTCCTCTAGCTGCTTCAAGCTGGACATGGTCGTCGTCCTACCTACCCGTGGGTCAAGAAATCCCTAATAAGAGTGGGGATGTGGAGGGGAGGATGGCCTTCCCACAAGGGGAAGGATCGTGCAGACTCCAGGTTGGTTGGCTGTCTCTGGACAACGGCATGTTTGGTTTGACAGGCTGGCATCCTTGTTGTATTCTGGGGGCAACAGGGTTAAAGGACATCATTTAATCCGTAACCACTAGATGACAAAAGACAGGTATTAATTTTTCAATGTCCCACATTAGGGAAAAGAAGGGCTTCTTTGGAGGAAGGTGTGCCAGGTACATCTCACCTGTCCAAAACCCTTTTGCCCATTATACTTATTTTGGACTGAGGGAAATATTTTAGGTTTCCCCCATCTCAGGCCTCTGGGCTTTTTCTGTCCAAGCCATTAGGATAGAAAAGAGAAACCAGTTTTAAAGTGAAGCCCACAGACCACCCCGTTCTTCACCAACCCAGCCACTTAGTTCAGCCAAACCATTGAGTCTCAGGAGACAGCAATGCAGACAGGATTAAGTGAGGCCTATGCATACAGATAATCACTCAGGTAATGAGATTGTAGGCTTATGCCCTTTGAAAACAGAAAACACATGTTAATTTATGTAACATAACCCACATACAAGTCTCTAAATCTGTAGGACTGTCTTATCGGAAGGAAAATCCTTGTCCTTCTAATATTCACTGAACTTGCATTTCTATTCTTTATATTTTTATTCCCCCCCCACTAAAAAATTTTCTGTTTGTTTGTTTTTCCACTACAGTTGTCTCACTTTTTTTCCCCCTCTTGCTTCCCTGCACCCTGCCCCCCCCCCACAGTCAGTCCCCACCCAGTTGTCCATGTCCATGGGTCATTCATACATGTTCTTTGACTAGACCCTTCCCCTTCCTACCCCTTCTCTCCCTCCCATCTCCCCCTTTGTTACTGTTAGTTTATTCCTTGTTTACATACCTCTGGTTCAATTTTGCTCATTTGTTTGTGTTGTTCATTAGTTTCCTGTAACAGGTGACAGCATAAGGTAATTTTCTTTTGTTGCCTGGCTTATTTCGCTAAGCATAATTCTCTCTAGTTCCAATCATGTTGTTGCAAATGGTAGAAGTTCCTTCTTTCTTTCAGTACTTATTCATTGTCATTTTCCCCCTTTGTACTCGTGTTCCTCTCTGTCTCTCTGTTTCTTCATCTTCTTAAAGCAGACCCTTTAGCATCTCTTGCAATGCTGGTTTGGTGGAGATGTATTCTTTTAGCCTTCTTTTGTCTTGGAAACTCCTTATTTCACCTTCCATTTTGAATGAAAGCCTTGCTGGGTAGAGTATTCTTGGTTGTAGGCCTTTGTTTTTCATTGCTTGGAATATTTTTTGCCATTCCCTTCTGGCTTGTAGTGTTTCTGCTGAGAAATCTGATGATAGCCTTATTGGAGCTCCCTTGTATGTTATGAGTTGTTTCTCTCTTGCTGCTTTTAGGATTCTCTCTTTGTCTTTGAGTGTTGGCATTTTAATTATGATGTGTCTTGAAGTGGGCCTGTTGGGGTTCATCTTCATTGGGACCCTCTGTGCTTCCTGGACTTGCGTGACTCTTTCTCTCGTCATGTTAGGAAAGTTTTCTGTCATTAGTTTTTCAAAGAGGTTTTCTATCCCTTGCTCTTCTTCTTCTCCTTCTGGAATTCCTATGATACGGATATTATTACGTTTCATGTTGTCCTGCAGCTGTCTTAGAACCTCTTCAGTCTTGTTCAGTCTTTTTTCATTTTGTTGCATTGTCTGGGAGTTTTTGTGTAGGTTGTCCTCCAGCTCGCTGATCCGATCTTCTGCTTCCTCTAGCCTGCTTTTAATTCCTTCTACTGTGTTCTTCAATTCAGAGATCGTATTTTTCATTTCCTCCTGGCTCTTATTGATAGCTTCTATGTCCTTTTTCATGCTCACGTAATTTTCTGTGAGTTCCTTGTAGTTTTTCTGGAGTTCTTTGAAGTTTCCGCTGAGCTCATTCAGCTTCTCCATAATCCATGTTTTGAATTCCATATCTGATAGTTCGCTCCCCTCTATTTCATTTAGCACTCTTTCTGGGGATTCTACCTTTCCTTTTGATGGGAGGTTGTTTCTCTGTCTCCCCATTTTTTTGACTCCTATTGTTTGTTGGTGCTTCTTGGAATGATCTGCACTTCCTGGATCTGCCTCTGGTGGCGTCAGATCATGTACCAGTCTGGCCCTAGGCAGCCTGTTGGAGACTTCCAGGGATCTACTGCTGTTGTCTGTCTTCTTTGATTGTTAATCTATTCAATCTGTGATTAGCTGTCAGGCTTAAGGACTGTGGGTGTGGCAGCTTAATTCCTGTAGGCAGGGCTTTTGCTTCCCCTCAGGCTGACGCCACTTGGAGGGGAATGGTCTACCCGCAGTACTGGGGATGAGTCAGCACTGGGACCCAGTCAGCTGCTCCTCCAGTTCTCCCCTCAAAGCCACCGTGCCAAATTCTCCCCAAGTGTCTCCAGTCCTCTCTGCCTTCCCTCTGCTTGAGCCCAGGGTAAGTGGTGGCCAAAATATTTTCGTATGTGATCCACTTAAGAGCTCTTTTTCTCCTGCTGTTTCTCTCTGGCTAGCAAGAAAGCCTGTGGCTTTTCGCTTTTCACAGCTGATACTATTTTACTTTCCACTCTGTCGCTGTAGGCTGGGAAGCCCAGCTGGGGGTTTAGACCCTGCCCTTCTCAGGGGGAATCCCCGGCTGCTGAGCTGTTTCTCAGCCCCTTCAGCTGCCACCCGTGGGAGCCCAGCCAGCCCTTCCACGTCTCCGCACTCCCTACCGGTCACGTTGTGATGTAGCGGCCTTTTCTGTCTCTCCGTGGTTATAAGACTTCTCTCCAGCTGGTGTTCGGTTCATTATTCCAGATGATTTCTCCAAAATTACATTGTAAATCCAGACTAGTTCTAGGAGGAAGTTAGTGTAGCTTCCACTTACTCCTCCGCCATCTTGTTTCTCCTTAACTAAAAATTTTATTAGGATTTTATAAGTGTTTGTATTAGCATCCTCTTTCTGTTCTAGGATCCCATTTAGGATACTATATTCTGTTTAGCCATCAAGTTCCTTAATCGCCACTGGTTTGTGGCAATACCTCCGACTTTCCTTTTTTATCATGACATTTACTGTTTTTAAAAACAGTGGTGAGATATTTGTTTGTATGTCCATCAATTTTTTATGTCTTATCATGACTGGACTAGAGTACATTTGGGAGGAAAATTAACCTAGAAGTGAAGTGGCCTTCTCATTACAATATTTCAGAATGTAAATAATATTGACTGAATTAGCACTAGTAATGTTAACCTTTATTGTTTGGTTAATGTTACACTTGCCTGTTTTTTCTAGGGTAAAGTTACTATTTTTTTCCTTTTTTATACTCTATCATATAGAAGCCAGTCACCAAGCCCAGCCCCGTCTCGAGAGGAGAGGCCTTTTATTATTTGGAAATCTGAAGAAATATATGTTCTTTCTAACCCTCATGTTTTAATTAATCATTGCTTCTGTATTTTCTACAGTCTGAAGTGCAAGTGCTAAAATAGTACAAAGTCTTTTCAAATCAGGCACTTGCATGACAGGCTAGCTTGATTTAGATATTACTTCCTCTAATAATCTATAATGACCAACAATAGTTTGGTGTGAGTGTACCACGATATTGCAAATCACTCTCTCTCTCTCTCTCTCTCTCTCTCATCTTATATTCATCCTGGAATGGCCTGCTCACATTGTGAATACCAGCATATGACCTTTCTTATTCTATCTTCTGAACATTCTCTGAAAAAAATGACTAGTTATTTCTTTGTAATGTTGTGTGAGGGCTGAACCCCCAAATCATGTTTACTAATGCATTTAATAACTTAATAAATATTCACTCAAGCAAGATTCTAGCCTGTAAGTTTCCTACACACTGAAGACATTTCTTTTCATAATTTCATTGCCAGATTTCAGATTCTCTTCCATAACTGTACATAGTTATGTATGCTTAATGGACAAGCAAACTAATGTTAGAATATTATATTTTCAAAAAATGTATTTTAAACTGTATTGTTACATGTTCATGGCTAAAGCTGTATAGCACTTAATGGAGGAGAAAATGAAAAAGAAATAGAAGAGGAAAGGAAGGAAAAAATAAAGGAAAAAGAACTAAGAAAGGGAAAATTGGTCTATCTATCTATCATCTAACCATCTATCATCTATATTTAACTATCTAATTTTACTTTATTGTATTTTTATTACCATTTTCCCCCTGTACCCTCTACCACCCCCATCCACTGTACTCTCCCATAATCACCACACTGTTGTTCATGTCCATGAATTCTTTCCCTTTTTTTTTTTTGCTTGACCCCAGAGAAAAAACAAATTTAAATTCTATCTTTCTAAAGATAAAAACCAAAAATCCTTCAACAACTCTCATTCCTTTCCACTTGAATTTCCGTGTTATTTTCTATGAACTGCTCCACTCTAAGCAAGAATTTCATGTACGTAAATTACTTTTGCCAAAATGTCATTTCCAATTGAATAAATCAAGTGTATAGGTTCGCGCCCAGAGCATTTTTCATTAGCGTTTAGGTTTGAGGATATTTGTGACTTTCACTTTCAAGGCACTTCTGGACCAAGCATGGTGTATGTCAGCATTTTTCCTGTTTTTTTCATAGTAGCATATCACTGATCATTAACCTGAGTAAATCATTTGCTTGGGGTTTTGTTATATTCAAATAATTCATTTTTCAAATTCTATGAGAAATGTCATTGCCATTAACTTTCCATCCCATTTATTGTAAATATCTCAGACTGCATGTGAGATATCTCTTCTCAATAATGTTGCGGTAATATTTGTAAGATTGCTTTGAAAACAGGAGCATGTTTATTGCTAAACACTGTTCTTTTCTGTTGTTTCAAAGTTAACTGGAAAATAATTCTTTCATAGTACATTGCTCTGGCTCGCTGTGCATCATACTAATTGATTGTTTTGTTTCAATGGTATTTTATTTGTTTTGAAAACCTATTGTACAAGGGTGGATATATTTTGTTTATTTAAAGTTGATTGTATCAACTTTATTAATAACTGGCCATAAAAGCGAAGTCTATATAACAGTTGTTTTTAAAGAAATTTATATTAACAAATATGAATCCAAATGTTCAAATGTGTTGTCTTCAATTATAACCATTTATTTCTCTATATGTATGAAGCTGCAGTACAAATCAATATATGAGTTATAACTTTATAATGGAATTAGGCATTTCCACATGTGAAATTAGTAGATAAGATATTAATTTCAATGTTTATAAAGAGTAATTGAGACTTTAGACAATAATATATAAGCATCCTTGATGAAATAAACATGTAAATAGAAAGCAATGGGGTTTTGCATAAATTATACTTAACCTGGCGAAATGACATTTATGAATCTCTAGGTTTATATTTTTTTCTTTTTCCCTCCCTTTCTTTCTGTCTCCCCTGCACCTGTTTGTGTGTATGTGTGTGTGTGTGTGTGTGTGTGTGTATATATATATATATATATATATATATATATATACACACATATATATATGTATCTGCCTATCTACCTATTATCTATCTACCTATTCATCCACATATATTAAAGGGAAATATTTTTAATATAAGATTGATGGCAAAAATCTCATGTCATATTGCTGGGATGCACAGACAAGTCGGGAAGTCATGGGAAGGGGCAGAGTTATCACGATGGCTGCTGTTTCTAGTTTGATAGTTCTCTAAAGTAGTGAACTTCACACTGGTTTATTCATGGCCCAGAGGTGTTCCAAATGTTTCTTAAATAATTTTAAGTTATTCAGTTGTTAACTTTACAAAACCCATCTCTACTAACTACTTAAATAAATTTCTAGAGAATGTACCTGTGGCTACTTTTACTTCTCCAGTTTTAAGTGAGGGGGGCATAATCATATCTCACTCATTGAGATATTACTCTGGTACATTGCCCAGCTTGTAAAAAAGTCCTCATTGCCAGTGAAAATGGGGCAATTATAAGGATTGTTGCCTGAATTGGCAATTACTATTAACAATAAAAAATACTTTATGGTAGGACAATTTCCAATAATCGTGTTCAATAATATTTAAGAAGGGATAAGGCAGTGATAAATGTATTTTGACTAATATTAGCTACATTTAAAAATAAAGCTTCAACTATCAAGTAATATTTCTCAAATAATTTGTATTCCATTCTTGTATATTAATTTATGTAAAAGATTCTCAATATTTTAAACTATAAATGAGGTAGATATAGAAAAGTAATTTCAACCATCCATGGAATTATAATCATATAGAGTAAAAGTAGATTCATCTAATCCAGTAGACTACATATTTTCAATTAAATGTTTATTTCTTATAACATTAATAAAAATATTACATATTAATGCTGTAATGATATTTAATCCAGAAAAAAATTAATACTAAGATTTTTATAATTGCAGACTATTTTTAAATTGTTTATGTAGAAATAAACAATTTTTATTCAGAGAAGTATGAAATAATGAGCCTAACATTTACTATATTAATAATTTTGCTTTATTATATATAACTCTATTATATTAAAAACATATAAATTTATTGGAGTGGTAATCTGGTTCAAGCTCAAAATAGAATTATTTAAAGTTCTGTCTATTAAGATATTTTTATATATTTTTTAATTTTTGACTTATTTACTGATTTTCTATTACAGTTGTCCCACTTTTTCCCCAATTCTCCCTTTCACCCAGCACACCCCTTCTCCCACAGTCAATCCCCACCTTATTCTACATGTCCATTGGTTATTTATACTAGTTCATTTACTAAACCCTTCCCCTTATTACCCCATTTCTCTCTGCCCACCTCCCGGCCAGTAATTATTAGTTTGTTCCTTGTTTCCATACCTCTGGTTCAATTTTGCTTGTTTGTTTGTGTTGTTCATTAGTTTCCTGCATTAGGTGATATCATATGGTATTTGTCTTTCATTGCCTGGCTTATTTCACTAAGCATAATACTCTCTATTTCCATCCATATTATCATAAATGGTAGGAGTTAGATTTTTATATATTTTTAAAGGAAATTACAATAATCATAACACCTAACACTTGTAAGTGTTCACTGTGCCCCAGGAAGTTTTCTAAAAGTGCTTTACTTATTCTATAATAATATAATACACCATGCTTATATTAATTATTTTAATTCTCACAATAACTCTAAAATATATGTCTTATTATTTTTTCACTTTAAACAAGTGGAAATTGAAGCAAAGTAGAGTTAGGTTGCATGTCTATATCACAAAAATAATTAGGGGAGAACTAAGTATGAACCCAGACAGTCTGGCCTCATAGTATTTACTCCTAAACACTTTGCCAAACTAATAATGTATGAGATCAATGTGTTTTTTATATTATTTTGAGTAAATTTACATTTTGAGACTGTTGTATTTTTAAAAATTCAATATTTATCAAAATTAACCCAAAACATGTAATTTTCAGCTATTTAAAATTATAAAACATTTCTGATGTTACCTTAAATATCTACAAAGATGTAATTTTCTTTTAAATTATTAATGTCATCTATGGGAAAAAATATTTGAAGTTCTCTGTATGGTGTTGTGGTTCAGCATGAATCACCTGCAGCCACACTGAAAGTGTAGGATTTGTCACTGGGTTTATAATCCTGGGATTAGCCACTTCCTACTCATGAATCATTTGGCAAGTGGCAATTTCTTACAGAAAATAAAAATAAAAATAACTGATTGGTAGGGATAGATGTGTTCAAATTTAGAGATATCCAATTTGAAAAGCCCGAAGAATAGCCTAATATAATGCACCTAATGTACTTAGCAACATAGACCTACATACAACCTGGAGACTGATTCCTTCCCACGAAATTCAGAGAGCACTCTTTGAAGATTCTTTCTGCTCTCCACTGAAGACTAAGTTTTCTTCTAATTGCTATCACATCCCTAGTGCTTTTTATACTGAATTATTATTATTCACTTCATTCTGTCTTTTTTTAAAAATATTATTTGCCCTTAAATAAAATATTCTTAAAACTGGAGTTTAAAGTGTCATAGTTTATTTAGGCTCTCTCTATTGACTCTTGTGCCCTGAAAGAAGCATTGGTTCCCTACTGCCTACCAAATTAAATCAAGCTTCTTTTTTTTAATTAATTAATTAATTTAATTAATTTTATTTTTAGAGAGAGGGGAAAGGAGAAAGAGAGGGAGAGAAACATCACTGTGTGGTTGCCTCTTACTCGTGCCCCCAGCCGGGGACCTGACGTGCAACCTAGTCATGTGCTCTGACTGGGAATCGAACCAGCGACACTTAGCTCACAGGCCGACGCTCAATCCACTGAGCCACAGCAGCCAGGGTCATTCTGTCTTAAGCAGACTGAGTCCCTTAAGAACAGGGTATACGTCTTCATTCATTTCTGCAACCACAGTTCTTAAAATAGGCACTCAAAAGTTAGAGCCTTCATAATTTGTAGGAAATCAGTAAGTTTATAGATCTTGTTAAGCAACAGGAGTTTATGACTTTACCCAGCAGTATATAATGAAGCAGAAAAAAAAGAAAAGAACCAGAGATCAAGTAGGAGGAAACCTCATATAGCAATTTTAACTTGTGTGCTAAATGCAGAAAAATAACAAATACAGTGGTACCTTGGTACTCGTCCTTAATCCGTTCAGGAACTCGTGAGGAGTTCTGAAACTGACGAGTATTTTCTCTTTCAGGGTGTGTCCTGACTCATACGAGTTTTAGCAAGTGCGACAAGTCCCAAGCAGGCACTGAGAGCTGAAACATGTTTTTCTTGTCGAAATGCAATGAGTACAGGGTTTGACTTGTTCTGAAGCCAAGTACCAAGGTGTGACTGTACATTCAATTTTTACAATATTAATTCATTTACAGTATTATCACTTCTGGTTGTTCTCTGAACTCTGCCTTTATATCTAATACAAAAATAATTTAAAAGTGCACTTAACCTTGGATTTGTAGAAGAAAATAATGACTTGCAGAAGCAGATGGTGGCAACTATGAAGGCAGCGCAGGAATAGTTAAAAGCAGGAGCTCTGGATTTAAATGTACACACCACTTCCTCCAAAATGTGACCATGGTCAAGTTATCTTAATCTCTGTATTGTGAAGCTCATTATTGCTAAAATGAAGTATTAATACATAGTTCATAGGGAAGGTGAAGGATTAAATAAAACATGGGTAGAAGTGTAAAACATGGCGGCACAAAATGGATGCTTGTTACTGTCTACACATTGGAAAATGTGCAGAGGGGAAGACAGAAAAGATGCTAAATCTACCAAGTTACATGTCAGAATGTAAGAGTGTTGATATAGTTAAATGGTAACTTGATATTAAACCTGCTGAATGCCAAGAATTCTCTAATCACCTTTTCTTTGACTCCCATACCTTTCAATGAAAAAACCTTGGGATGGAAAAATTCTAAAATCCCCAACTGATCAAATATCTACCAGTATTTAGTACTTTGGTGGGCTTTTTAAGGGTATTGATTACATGCATCCCTCAAATGAGTAAACTGCAGGAATAGGCATATTTCATTAATAAGAGTGTATAGATTAGTATTGCATCGCTTGGCAAAAATTGAATTTATTTTATTAGGGAAGATTATCTCGCTTTAGAATCGCTGTTCATGCTGCTGACCCAGTGGCATGAAGGGAAGAAATGTAATTATTTAGTGCTATCTATATTGCTCAAGACGATTAGTATTTTAAATGGGAGTTAAGGTCACAGCAATTTATGCTGCCCAAGAACAAGAAGAAACAACCTTTTACTCTACTGTTGATTGGAGAGTTAAGAATTTGTTAATTTTTATTTTTAAACATCATTTTTACTCACCCAGTCTTTTCTCATTATTATTATTATCCACACTTTTCTGACTCAGAGGATTGTGGGAAAGAGAAAAAAGAGGGTCCAGAGAGTGAAGAAGTCAGATGGGAATTTTCTAATTTCTTATTGAAGGTGTTGGCACATTCAGACAGGGGTAGGGCCATTCTGACCCTGCTCTACTCTTTGGTGTTGCTCATAGTGACTGAAAATTTTACTCGACTGAAGTTACCTTCCCAGGAAAGGGGTGTATCCCTGCCCTGAGCATGCTGGCTACCTGCTGTGAGTCACAGTGTCTTCAATGTAAGAAGAGGTGAGGCAAGGGTCAGCCATAGATTGCTAATAGGTTCTGCATACCTATTCCTGAATGGTTTCAAAATTTACAAGGAATTGCCAAGTTTTCCCAAGTACTTTTACAATTTTGAATCCTGCCATAGTATTAGAATTTCTATGCTTTATACAAGATATTCAATTTTTTTTTGTTTGTTTTAGTCTCCTAATACCATAGTATTATGAACTCCTAAAGGCTTTGCCAGAAGTTCACTTTACCACACCTGGAGAGCAAGAAAAAATATAGAAAAAGAATGCACCTTGTCCACCTCTGTTTCAAAGTCTCCAAAGCAAATATGTTCATGCACCACCCCTTTCTCTGCTTTAATTCAAGCCAAACTATTTTTCTCCAATGTTATAAGTCTATGGCCAAACTCTGAAGCAGATTTTGTAGCTCAGTACAAAGCAACCTTTGTTTTGATTTTTGTTTTAAGTGGAGATAGGACTAGTTGTATTTTTTATTCCCAAAGTAATGAATATGTATGATCCTATAGATGAAGTGGATCTAAATGCTGTGAGAACCTGAAAATGAAAGAAATAAAATCACTGGAAGTAATTTAACCAAATAGAAAAATGTTTAAGACACCTGTTAGCAGGTTTTTACATTTAATCATGAGTAACTACCTATAATTTATTATTCTAATGAAAACCATGATGTTAAATTCAGTTCCATTTGTTTAGGCAGAATATTTTTATAAAGCATCTTATCAAAAATCCCTTTCACTGAAGAAAACAAGAAGAGTTATTACTGGATGTGAATGAAACCAAACCATGATAACTAATTTTGCTTGAGGAGGATGATTAGGAAAATCTTCTTTTACATTATTCATGTATTTCTCCTTTGAAGCAAAGTTTCGTTTTGTTTTTAATGAAAAACAAGTTTCATAATGGAAGTAAACCCTGAAACTGAAATCCATAGTTTTATAGTTTACATTTTTTAAAACTTTCAATTTTTTCATGTCACAGAAAGAGATCCAAACTTCTTAACATAGTCTTAAATGGTCAAATTGATCTGGCCTCTGCCTGCTTCTTAGACCTCAACTTCTACATTACTCTTCCTTTCATAAAAAGTTCATTGCATTCTATGTTTTTAAACTGTTTTTCATTTCTCAACTATAACAATGTAGAGTGTTTGAACTTATGCATATTAGCTTTCACATAAGAAGTTCTTTACTAATAGAGATCTTTGGAATACTTTTACCTCCTCATTGAGATTGTTCCCCTTCTCTTAAGTCAAAGAAAGAGTCAAAATTTAACTGGCCACCTGGGCTTATTTTTGGTCATGGCATGACATAGTTCTTTGACCCGGGATGTCAATGATTATAACATACACTGTTACTTTACCAAACATCAGGAAAGAAAAAAATTATTTTCATTTATATTATAACACAATGATATCTATTGCTTAGACATTTTACTTTGTATCTTGAGGCTCCTTAGAATTGGTTAACCGTTTTTCACACATAATGTTTCTTTCCCATTCTTAGATATTGACATCAAATATGTATATACTCACCTGAAACTATAAGAGGACTCTTTCCTAACTACACAACTTCTCACTTAATAGTTTGAACCAGGCATTGAATGTAGGACTATAAAGGTGTAAAATACATTTGAGACCAAGTGTCACAACTAAAGACAAATGTCAAATTCTTAATTTTACCCCATCCTTTTTACAACTTTATTGAAACAATTGACAAAAAATTGTATATACTATCGGTGTACAAGTTGATCATTTGATATACATCTACATTTGACACTATTAACTCAATCAAGCCAATTAACATATCTATCACCTCATATTCTTCTATACACATGGTGAGAACATTTGAGATATCTTCTCGTAGATAATTTTGTCTTTTCTAGAGTAGATTATTACTAAGTATAGGTAATGTAGTTAATAAAGATATATATTCCACATCTTCGAATGTTTTCACGATCTGTGTCTTAGGGAAAATATTAAAATAATCATGAGGCTCCTACAAGGTTTCAGGCACTTTACATTCAAATGATTAATTAAAAATAAATTTTACAGTTCATAAAGACTTACCATATAATGGAAGACAATTTCAAAAATAAAATTCATTGCCAAATAACATCTTTATCCTGTTCTAAAAAAATGTTTGTTTTTTAATTCCAAATATTTATATATACAGCAGAGGAAGCTGACTTATTTCTGGGCTTTGGATTAAAATGTTTATATTCCTATTCTGGGTCTATAACTTGCATTAAACCTCACATATACTTGCTGATATCAGCACTTGCCTCATATTTATTTCAGGTGATTAATAAGAGAACATATTCAAGTACTTAGCACAGTGGCAAATAGTAAGCACTCCATAAAAATACAGTATGGAGTGTTATATGTTTATATTTTCAATAATTACAGGTAACATAAAATAGTGAAAATTATGATATTAGATAAAGTATGCTTCACAATAAAAATTGTAATGATAATGGATTTCGTTCTTCAACATTTCTTTTAATATATCTGAATATTATCTGTTGGAAATAATGACAAGATCGCCATCTAGTGGCAGCCACCATAAGTTACAGACCGGTGGCCCCTTGAAAACTAGAAAGGCTCTGGGGAATATCAGACTCCTGCTAGATTGAATATTGTATACATATTTTAAATGTGAACAAAAAAGATGTTTAAGAAGACCCAAGGGGCATCTCATGAGTTGTCAATTCAATATAATGCAATGGTTCCAGTCGCAGGGGAGCAATTCATGTTTGTTAAAAATTACTTTTGAAAGCCAAACACATACTTGTAAACTTCATCACAAAATACAGATGTAAGATGGAGCATGTATGTAAGTGCCCATGTACTTTAGAGTAGAAACAAGGCACATGGGTTTAAAATGTAGCTAGCTTACCTATATATCTCAGTTCTGTAAGGGTCTGACTGTGGGGCCTTAGGCAAGTTATTTCATCTCAAGTAATTTAATTCTGATTTTCATATATTTGTAAATAGTAGCATGATATGAGGATAATATAATAAACAATGAAGAGGAGACAGAAAGCACTCAATAATGTTCTTTCTCTCATATTGCTTCTATACTATTACCAATTCTGCAAACAAAGCAATCACAATTATCACTTGTATATTTATTATAACTTAAATAATAAATATATTTGATCTTTTACATGTCAATTCTTATTGTAAAATTCTAAATAATGCCATTATTTTATTACCAGTTAACTTATTTAGAATTCATTTTTTAATTATATTTTATTGATTATGTTATTACAGTTGTCCCGATTTTTCCCCATTTGCCTCCTTCCACTCAGCGCTCCCCACTCCGTCAAGCAACCCCCCCACCATTGTTTATGTCCATGGGTCAGACATATAAGTTCTTTACTACTCTAGTTCCTATGCTGTACTTTACATCTCCATGGCTTTTCTGTAACTACCTATTTGTACTTCTTAATCTCCTCACCTCTTCACCCATTCCCACAAAACCCTTCCCATCTGGCAAATCTCAAAATACTCTCCATATCCATGATTCTGCCTCTATTCTTCTTATTTTCTTAGTTTGTTTTTTAGATTCAATTGTTGATAGATATGTCTTTATTGCCATTTAATTGTTCATAAATAAGTCCCTTATTTTTCTTAAATAAGTCCCTTTAGCATTTCACATAATAATGGTTTGGTGATGATGAACTCCTCTAATTTATTCTTGTCTGGGAAGCTCTTTATCTTTCCTTTGATTCCATTTCAAAAAATAATGAAAGGGAACTTTGGTCATTTGGTGAAAGGAATAGATATGCAAGTCCAGGAAGCACAGAGAGTCCCAAACAAGAGGGATGAAAAGAGGCCCACTCCAAGACACATAATAATTAAGATGCCAAAGGTTAAAGATAAAGAAAGAATCTTAAAAACAGCAAGAGAAAAGCAGTTAGTTACCTACAGAGGAGTTCCCATAAGACTGTCAGCTGATTTCTCAAAAGAAACTTTAAAGGCTAGAAGGGATTGGCAAGAAATAGTTAAAATCATGAATGTGGGAACCTACAACAAAGATTGCTCTACCCAGCAAAACTGTCATTTAGAATTTATTATTATTTATGATATAAAATAAAAATTATATTATCAATTACTTAAGAATGATTTACTCAATAATTATTACTATCAAATTTCCTTAAGGATAGCAATGGCAACATAAAAGTTAGTACGATGGTTATATATATAAATATAATGTAAAATATTTTAATCAACAAAAAGATTATTATAATATATTGTTAAATCTATTATGCAGGCATGTGTCTAAGACATTAAATTATATTTTTTTTATTTAAAATATATGGTTTCTTCTCAATTTGGCATCATTCTGTAACATCATTTTTATCCTTTTTAAAATTTTTTCAGGGTATTTTATTTTTATATCTTAAACCAGTACTAGACTGATATATGTCAAAGTGCACTGAGGCTTGATATAAATATTGAAACTGATTTTTGCAAATAGAAAAGTTATGTTGTAAAGAAGAATGTCTGTCTAGTGAACCTATTATCATTGACTATTGCACATTACTGAAGACATGTGATGGAAAATAACATACACAGGTGGAACTAGTCTATTTTTCTTTAATTGTGCAAATCAACTTAAAATTGTGATTTTTTTCAACACTAGACACTTTTATCCTAAATTATATCATTACAAACAACTCCCAGTAAACTATAAGTGTGCCATTATGTATATTATGTCCTCTCTAGATTGCTGCTTTAAATTCTACTTCAGGTGATAAAAACAATAAGCTATTTTGATTTGAGGCAGGGGCGAATAGAGAGAAGAGGATAATTATGGGAAGAGAAGCTCAAACTTCTACATCAGAACATATATACATATAGATATACAGGGTTAAAGTTATGAGAAGAAATGAGAAAATCAGTCAATTTTAAAGTAATGACTTCCCAAGTTTTTTATTGTTTCTGGACATCTTTTATTTATACAACTTGATGGGTCTGGAGCTAAGTATACACCCATAAAACCATCTTACGTATATAAATGTATATACTCATAAATGTATATATCACCTTACAAAGTTACCTCCTGCCCCCTTTATTTGTATTATTATTATTTCTGTGGTTAGAACACTTAACATAGATCTACCCTCTTAGCAGTTTTAAGTACCACTACAGTATTGTTAGCTATAGACACTATGCTATATAGATCTTCATAACTATATATCTTACAAAATAAAACTTTGCATCTTTAACCAGCACCTCCTCAATTACCCTCCCCCAGATCCTGACAACCACACTTTGCTCTCTACTTTTATGAAAGAGGCTACTTAACTAGTTCAGATTCTTCATATAAATAAAATTATATCTGACATTTCATTTAGCATAATGCCCTCCAGGTTCACCCGTTTGTCACATAAATAAAAAGATGTTTTGTGTTCAGGAATTGAAAGAATTAATATTGATAAAAGGCCCATATTACCCAAAATAATCGACAGATTCAACACAAGGTCTATCAAGAGCCCAATGGTATTTTTTACAGAAATAGACAAAACAATCCCAGAATGTGTATGGAACCATGAAAGACACTAAAAAGCCAAAGCAATTTTGAAATAGAAGAACAAAACTCCAGGAAGCTTAGTTTTAAGTTGTATTATAAGCTATAGTCCAAAACAGCATAATAATAGAGTAAATATAAACATATAGACCAATGGCATAGAATAGAATAAATAGGAATTCATGCATGATGGTCAACTGATCTTTGAAAGAGTTTCAAGAATATACAATGTGAAAAGGATCATCACAGGGTTTTTTAATCCACTTATCCAAGCAACACAACACATTTGCCATGGAAAAAGCAGTTCTTTTCTTTAGGAAGTACTTTTGAAAGCACAGTACTAGGAGAAAAGGAACCAATTGGTTTCAGCTATAATATTAAATGGCTATTTAGCTTTGTGGACATTATAGTCATTTTTGATGAACTTACTTAATTTTTCATTGCCACATATTAGAGATGTTCTGAACTGTGAACTCTAAATCTTCTCTAAATTATTTACAGTTAAGATGTAGTTTTTTAATTAATTGGATTCAATTAAAACAATAAAATGTCATGTGGACTGTATCAGTATGTCCACAATTTCATATAAATGTTGACATGGTTGATGACTTTGGTGGTTCACAAAGTCTCACCTCTATTTTGAGTTTCCTATAAATGTGAGCCAATTTTAGCCTTTGTGACTCCCAAGATAAGGCACACTTAGATTAGCATAAGCAGATAAATTTTTGGTTAATATAGTAGCCCGTGAATGAACCAGGTAACAATTGTGCATATGACTGTAGAGTTGGAAACACTTTAGTTTATAAAAGGAATGAAAAATGGGAGAGAAAAAAAGTCACAGCTAAGAATTTATTTTAGTCTAACAACTTAAAATAAAAATCTCTCTCTAAGTATATTGGGTCAGGTAGAACCTTGTCTTTTCATAACACTCTGAACATATCACTGAATTTGTTCTTCATAATTTCAGTCATAAGTTTATGTTTTTCACATCTATAAGACTGTGATCTTTTTTGGAAGCAAAATATTTATTCTAAAGTGCTAGACCAGTATCTGGGGCACAATTAATACTAAATGTTGTTTGGCTAAATAAATTTATAAGTAGATGAATTGATTAGCATTATAGTATTAAATTGGGATAATTGCAAATCTTTATAAATTTCTTCACTGATGCAATGCCTTGTATGGAATGGACGCATTAATAATGGTATGCAATGCCTTGTATGGAATGGACGCATTAATAATGGTATGAATTTAAAACACTAAGATAATGCTATTTATTGTTTAAGATATTTACATATATAACAAAGTGCAAAATATCTTTTGAACAATGCATACAAACTTCAATATAACTCTTGGTTACCTATGGTGATGATGTGGTGTTGTGCATTAATTGATTTTGACTAATTTCAAGAGCATGTCACAGGAAAAATGTTAATTACTATCTGTCTTTATTTTCTTTTTTATAAAAAAGTATTAGGGGAAATATTTGAACACCACATCTCTATTTGAAAAGTTAGACAATTTGAAATGGTATTCTCTTTCTCTTTTGACAGAAGTTCTGTGTCATGTAAAGGCATAAACTCACCCAGGGACCATTCATTTTCCAAAACCAGGCATTGTTGTATCTAAATTACTGAAGATTTTGTGTTGGGAGTGTAGACAGGGCAAAGCATTTCTGAATCTGTTGCTCTTGTTGGTTTTCTTTTCCTCTTTCTTATGTGCAACTTGATAACAATAGAGAAAAACTTAAGAAAAATTGAACAAATTGAAATTAAAGATGTGTGGAGCAAAGAAAAGATGCACAACTAAAATATTTCACTTAACAGAATTTGAGAAATATTTAGTTGCTTACTATGGACCACTGGTATCAGTATGTTCTTTAAAATCCCCTCATTACTCTGAAAATTATTTGTAAGATCCAACGACATGAGAAATTCTGCTCCTGAAACAATCCAAGTATAAATGTTCTTGAAAAAAGTAATTACAGGTGGTAATTTTTAAATGACATTTTTAGTAGACTAAAATTTACACTGTGCTAAGTTTCTCTAGAGGGAAAATAAGTTTAATTTATAAGAACAATAATATTGAAACATTATATATTCTAGTTTAAGACCCAAAATTATTTTTTGTTTGCTTACTATTTTCTCATAACAATCAACACAAACTCTCTTTCATTCAATACCCTCAGTCTGTGATAAAACCTGTACATTTTTATGCTCTCTTAGTCACAGCAATAGGAAAAAAAATACTTTTCCTTGGAGATTTTAATCTATGTATTATCTACTATTCATCTATCATCTCTCATTAAACTCTCAATCTGCCTATCTGTGAATACACAAAAATATTTTTAAGTTTTAGTTATTGCCAGTCTGCCTCTAATTTTTCTCTTGACCCACATCCCCATAACTCTTCTAAAATTGTATCAGGGAACCTCTCATCTATACTTTTTCAGGACATGCACTATACAAAGGCTTAGTATGATGGGGGCTGATTTCTTGCCTAAGATGAACTTGCCAAAATCTTGTATGCTCTAACCCTGAAGAGAGGGAGGGGTCTGCAATTCATGTGTCTTTTTGCAATTTGCACAAAAAGCACCTTGGTATATTCAAAAATCAATAAGTAGCAGAATGTGACAGCAATTGTGACTTCTAGAACAGTGAATACTGGAAGTTGCGGTAAGGGAGATATTGATAATTTTGACCTAAGCTATATTGAATACCAACCTAAAGAAGCCCTGTTATATCCAAGACATAGTTTAAAGTAGCAGAACATTTATTTAAACATTGTTGATTTATTCTCAACAAGTTACTGCCATTTTTAAGTACTAAATATGATATGTTTATATGGAGGCTATTCTCTTTACCAAAATATCTAATCGTTGGTAAGCTGTAAAGAGATGAGTTCTAGTAAGGGGAGAGGGTCCCAATATCCATATGCCTGAGCATTTTTTTAAAATATATAGTTAATTTTAATTAACATACAAAATTATATTAGTTTTAGATGTATAACATAGTGATTAGACATTTATATACCTTACAACATCATCGCCACAATAAGTCTACTTATCCTCTGATATCATACATAGCTATTATAATATCATTGACTATATTCCCCATATAGGAATGTTCATTACATCCTTGTGACTTATGATGTAATTGGCAGTTTGTACTTTTTAGTTCCCTTTACCTGAACAGTTTAAATATTTACTTAGTTTAGAATGTTAAGTATAATAAGTTTTGTTAATTTTCAAATAAATGCAAAAATTTGTAAGCAAAATATGCTCCACTGCTTCAAAATGCATTTAATGAATTTTATCTCAATGTGCCTTGTGTAAGAGATGATTGTTAAGAAATAAAATTCTCAGGCCAAGTTTGAGACAGCCCTGTGGTTAGTGCTACAAAACAATCTACTTGAAATGAACAAAATTAAAAAATGGTTCCATTGACTTCAGAAACTACCCTGAACATAAGACAAAAGAAAAAAGAAATCAGCATCAAAAGCTGTAAGAAATCTGTCTTCTGCCTGATACAGTGGTAACACCAGGTCATATCAGGTTGGGTAAGTGGCAGCCCGCTGATTGATGATCATTACCGAGGAGCAGGCAACATGGATGTATAATATTTATCTACACTGATTCTGAATTAGAGCTACCAGATGTTGTTGGCACCTTTTACCGTGAGATTTGGTTCATTTAGTCACAGCGATTAGTGGAAAAGCACATGCTAGAGTGAATCTACTATCCTGTAAGCAAAGCTGAAGCAATGATGGAGCAAAATAGCTTATCCACAGCAAGTCTGCGGGAAGTTCTGTTCTGTCACCTCTCTTCATTAGTCTGCACACATGACTGCTTGGAGAGCCTGAGAGTTGATTAGCTTTGCAGCACCATCAGCATGCAGAGACTCATCACTACTTCTCATTTTCATATGACCCAGATGGTGTAGCTGCTTGACTGCAATTTTCCTTTATATGTGTTTTTAATAGGTTCCTTTTTTAGATATTGACTTTGCACCCGTTATGGATATTTAAAGCCAAGCTGAATTAACTTCTCTTTTAGTAATAACTTGATGTAACCACATATTGGGGAAAAAAAGAATACTTGTTTATAATTTTAAACACTGTTTTTTAGTTATCTCTGTGCCTAAAGAGACTTCATATGTCAAAATTAGTTAGCTGGTTTCCACAATATCCTAAATAATTGTATTTGAAATATATTCCCAGTATATGGTTAAAGAAAAAGAGACAAAAGTTCACTTCAAGGAAGAGTCAAATACAATTCAAGAAATAAGATTCAATCTTAGGCAGGATCTTACTATTAATTTAATCCAATCAACCAGTTTTGTAAGTGAGAGCAAATAAGTTAAGAGAATTTGAATTATTTGACAGAGGTTATGGCTGGGGAGTGAATGGATTCTGTGTCATGTTTCTATCTTACCTTCTTGCACAAAACTTATGACTGTGTGTCTAGATAACAATGGGGGAATCCTGTGCCTTTAAACTTAGTGCATGGATCTGTCTTTGTAGGAAATCGATTTCCTTCTCCATAAAATCTGCAAGTTTCCACAAGTAAGGCCATCCCTAGAGCGTGTGCATCCCCAGGCAAATATTATTTATGGAACCTCTCTTAACATAATCAATTTGATTTTACATGTATTACAAAATTCAGGGGTTCATCTGAGGTATAGCAATTTATTAATAAAGGTTTGGAATAATGAGTAGAAAAGAGATACTTACCTGCTTGTTTCTCATCCAATCAGTGCATGTGAAGATTCTTCACAGTGTTCAGACACCATTTTTTTTCTTATTTATATGAGTCCGGGAAATATGTTTTTATTGTTTAACATTCCCTTCGTCACCAAGTTAATTTGTTCCACTATAAAAGGAGCAGTGATCTAAGTAGTCATAATGCCACAGCTCTTTAGAACCTATCTCTACTGAAACAAGGTAGATTTTTTTGCTTCCCCATTTCCTTAATATCATTTATTTAATGGCACTCACATTACTACATATAATGCTGCATCTTCTAACATACTGCCTGTGAATTCTAATTCCCATTGACTCTCTCAGAGATTGATACAGTGCTTCATTAAAGATGATCATAAATGCAAGAAACTGTGAATATTAATTATTTTCTGGTCATGTTACAATACTACTGTAACTTTCATAACATGAAGGTAGAATGACACATCATCCAATCATGATTTCTCTTGAAATCGTTGGGCTATAATTGTTGTCCCTAAAATTTAATCTCTTTTACTGTTGATGGCATGCCAGCCTTCCACATAGTGCCACCAGCAGAAAAGTTAGGTGACAAACCAGTGGGAAAAGCAAGAAGAGCATGCCAGAAGACCAGCTCTAAACAGTGTGGTCCATTCTCGCACAGCCTCATGAAAAAGGTATTACACTGGCCAGCAGGAGACCGCCACGAGTGAGACTATTTCCCTGAGCTGGGGTCCACACTCCTGAAAGGGAGAGCTAGGAATCAGAAAACAGCAAGATTTAGAAATTCTTGACAGAAATATAGCAAAGCATGCTAGGACCCACTGCAGCACTGAGTCCAAAATGAGGATCCCACTGGCCAGTGTCTAAAGACAGTGCTAGTCGGGAGCTTAAATGTGTCCTACCTACCTCTCTTGCTTAAAATTTATTTTATTGCTGAATGTGTGATCCCCACTCCTGTTTTGTTTCTGGCTGTTGTTTTTATTGTTTATTTGCTTTAATTCTACTTGAACATTGACCCAGATATGAGATGTGACTTTGTTTTTTAAATATTTATTGGACGTCTTATGTTTGTCACTAACAATTCTGGACTCTAGAGAAAGAGCAAAGAGCAAAACAAACAAAACTCCCTCAATTTCGGGAGCTTACATTCTAATAAGAATGATAGATAAGAAAAATTAATGAAATGAACAGTGCACTAGATGTAAGTAAGGACTCTTCCTACGATAAAAATAAAGATAATCATGGAAAGATGTTCTGGGCTCAAGGAAGTTGTGATGTTAAGAAAAAATAGCCAGGAGGGACGTGGCTGGGAAGTTGATATTTCAATGAAAACTGAAGGAGAAAGAGGAAACCATGTCATGTCTAGAAGAAGAACTGGTACACAAGCCCTCACGTGAAGATGAGCTTGCATATTCAGGGAGCAGGGGGAAGCCAAGCTGTTGGCTACACTATGAGGGGAGGGCTCACAGAGGATGAAGTCTGTGAATCAGCTTCATGAACGTGCAAATCTTGCAGTCCCCCAGCTTCTCATGCTCAGAAGGGCACAGGACTTGACTGAATGCTCAGCTGTCACCATCTTGGAAGTCTTACCAACTTTATTGTTGAACTTGTATTATAAGTGAAGTCTGATGGAAAAATCGAACAAGCACGAGAGCGGAAGAGTGTGTCGTAGGCATATCCACTGTTCTTGGCAGCTACATTCACACGTAGCATTCAGTGTCCCATGAATGTACAATTCCAGTGGAGTTAAAACAAAACATGACATTTCAGGAGGACTTACAGCAAATCTGAAGGTAACTGAAATATCTATGACCTGGGAAGTGGGGCACTGAGAACCTTGAGACGCCGCTGCCTTCTCCAATTATAACTTGCTTTGAATGTAGAAAGAAGACAGTGATGCTATTAAAAATCACAAGTGGCCATTCAGTTCGACCTTATTCATTTT
Organism: Furipterus horrens; assembly: GCF_987537825.1. NCBI lineage: Eukaryota > Metazoa > Chordata > Mammalia > Chiroptera > Furipteridae > Furipterus > Furipterus horrens. The sequence goes on along the minus strand of NW_028327177.1, from coordinate 17,229,910 downwards.
ATTTCCCTGTATCAGCCATCTATTAATATTTACCTGACAATGATGACTTAAAAAGAAAAGAAAAATAGGGCAATCAATAGCTCCTTTCTTTTCAGTCTTCCCTTACTCATCGGAAACTGCAGGTAGAGAGAGTTAATAGGATGGGAGCATTTTTAGAAGTGAAATACATAGTAATTTCTGCTATTCTGGTAAGAATGAAATATATTCACATGTATAAACTATAAAATATAAACTGTGTAATTTTAGTGTTTCTGCACATAATTTAAATACTGTTATACTTTCATTAAAACTGCCTTTCACAAGATACAATTGGACAGTAAAACTTATAAGATAATTAAAATTTTAAATCATTGTTTACTTAGAATGACATTAACAAGAACATTAAAAGGTTAGAAGTTGACAGAGGAAGAAATGTAATCGCTTTATATTTAGGTTTCTTTAATAATACTTTTTTTCCTGATTTTGAAAAAAAATCATATTTTTATTTTTCACTAGGTCGCACAAATTGAGCAGTTAACCCTGCTGAAAATTAGAATTTTCAGACCTTATGGCATCATTTGAGTAATTACTTTAAAATTCGCTTTTACTTTGAAATCATTAGTAAACATTAGAGCTTTAAGGGAAGAAATGACATAATCTGCTACTTGTTTTCAGAAAAGTATCTAGCTGCTTAGCATACTTTCCTCAGGGGCAAGAATGGAAGCAAGAAGACCACTTAGGAGTCTCTTGCAGTAATTCAGGCAAGAGGTGGTGATGTCTGGGACTGGGTGATATGAGGAGAAGAGGTGGGCGGTTGCCAAAACCTCCCTACATATTGCAAGTAATAGCCATTACAGGCTCTCCAGCTAGGTCAGTTGTCAAAAAAGGAGATCAATAAAACTTTGAACATATTGGCCTAAGCAACTGGAAGTGTACAAGTGCAAGTTACTGAGACATAGAAGATTCACAATGAAGTGGGTTTTGTTTTTATATTTTGTGGGAAAGTGGAATGTCAGAAATTGTTTTGTGAACAGGTCATGTTTGTGATATCCTTTAGAACCACAAGAGAGGTGAACAGGTCAGGTCTGTGATGCCCTTCAGATCAACAAGAAGGGATATCTAGTAAGACAAAGAATGTAGAGTCTGAATTTGGGAAGTCTGGACAAGAAATGTATGTTTGTGAACCATTATCCTACAGATTGTGTTTAATGTCATAGAGCTAGAGAGCATTACCAAGGAGTGAGTGTATATATAGAAGACCAGGTGCCCAAAGACTAAGCTCTTGACCTCTCTAGTCATTAAAGACAAGGCAGATGAGGAGAAAGCAGCTAGAAAGATATAAAGTAAACCAAAGTGATGATGCTCTCAGGCAATTGAAAAAAAGGGGTTTGTTTGTTTGCTTCTGCTCACGTCGAGTGTAGAAATTTGAGTTAATCACAATGTAGCAGATTATCATGATTGCTCTTTGTGAAGTCCTATTGTTTAATTAATGGATTTGTTTATTACTTTGCTTTCATTACTTCATTTTCATCCTTCCACTCCAATAGTATGTGTGTACTTTATGTTGATATGTTGTTCTTTCTGTATATTATAAAGTGAGCACCAATTACCTGTTCTCATTGTATTTTTATTTTTTATGTTTTTTTTTTGTTATATCTTTAACTTGAACAAAATTATGTCAGTGGGGAGTTATATGTATCACTCGATCTGTTGCCTTTTTGATATGTTTTATAACTTGAAGACCAGGCTATCTTAAACATATCCCATTGTTTTTTTAAAACTGCTGCATCATCCGTGTGCATTGTCAAAGAAAAATCACACTGGAAAGTTAAAAGGGAAAGAAAGACTCTATTCAAGACTCTTGCAATAAAGGAGATTGAGCTCAACTCCTGTAAACAAACAAACAAACAAACAAACAAACACAACCAGGAGAGTTGTTAAGCCTTGGGGTGAACTGGTGAAAAAGTAGTGGAGGGAATTAAAGGGAAGATTGATCAATGTGGTCAGGTCATCTGTGTTTGCTGATTGTCCCTTGTTTGAGTTAGGTTCTTACCCTCCCACTGAGCCTGGGAGTGAGGGGCACCATCTTCTCTGATGATACACTTCACAGGGATGGCTCCTCAGTCCTTGAGAAAGACATTTCCAAGTTATAAAACTGGCAATATCATGGAAGAGGATTTACATCTCTGAAGAGCAGAGAATTTACCATTGCAAGTTTTCTAAAGTAAGAAATCTAAGAAAAGGAGGTAAAGTGCCCAAAGTCAGGAAAAAGACTCTCTCTAAAGTTTAGTCAGACTAAGACAAAAGTTAAGGCTGTCTTGATCAACATCCACCATGTTTTAATGATTCATTTTTCAGAGATAAAGAGAAGGTCGATTCCACCTTTCTACTACCACAAATAATGGTGTGATAAAGATACTTGATTACTTATTCACACCCACCAGCCATGCATGAGAAGTCCTTCATCTTTATATCCCTAACACTTTCCATTACCTAGCTTACTTAGTGTGGTATTTTACTTTTCCAATATATAAAACATGATGGTTCATTGTTTTCTTTTTACATTTGCATTTGTCTAAATACTAATGATTATTAGCATCTTTTGGTATGTGTATTATCTTCCTATTTTCTATAAGTTATCTGTAATAAGTTTTGCTCATTTTCTTTTCTACATTGCATGGATTTAAAAAAATGATGAGCTTTCTCAAATGCTGTTCCTATGTCAAAACAAGTGAGAATCTAGGTTTAATAATTTTATTTAACAATGTGTTATTGATGACTTTCCAAGAGAAGTTTCAGTGGAATAATATGGTTGAAGCCTAATACAAGAACACATTCAACAGAGAATATAGAGACGGGAATTAAAAACAGTACACATAATTATTGCAAGAAAAACTTCTATAAAGGAAACAAAAGTTACAAATCATAGTACAATTATAGCTGGAAAGACACATGTATTTAAGGTGTTTCTTTCCCCAGACTGGGGATTGAAGCTGCAATCTAAGTATATGCCCTGACTGGGAATCAAACCTGCAACCCTTAGGTTATTAGAGGAAACTCCAGCCAACTTAGCCATGCCAGCCAGGGCTCTTCCTTTCTTGTATTGTAATGCACAAGAAATACAGCATGCTTCTATACTGATGGCAATCATCCAGGAGAGAGGAGAAAATGGATATGGGATATAAAGGACAGACTTGGAGGCATTTGTTGAATACAATTCAATACAAAACCGGGACTTTGCTAGCTAAAGAAAGAAGAGTGAGAACTATCAGTATTGTTAAGGGTTTTATTTAAGCCATATTATATAATTTTAATGCAGACTAAACAAGAGGCTGAACTTGGCAGGAGTTTTGGGCTGTTTGTTTGTTTTAAAGGAGAACAATAAGAATATTAAAATTCTTGAGGGTAAATGCCAGTAAATAATTATGATGGTGTATTACAAAATTTAAGCTTGGAAAGTGAAATGTGAGAACATGAACGGGCTTGGGGACAGTGAACAAGGGGTGAGATCAGTTTGTTATAAATATCATTAATGTCAAATATTTATGATAACTGAAGTATTAGAAAAAGGGAGCTTTTCATGTCTTTGATGTTGTTTTATGCAGCTGATTTCCCAGTCATATGAACTAAGCCATTACCCAGAATGTAGAAACAATTGCAGTAGTTCTAGTTTAAATAACAATTCTTTTCAAAATACTCTTATTTCTTCTACAAAGACAGGCTTTGTAGAGATACTATCAGATAAATGGTAGGTAGAGACAGGTAGGTAGGTAGGTAGATGGGCAGACAATTTATAGATAATATACATCGTATAAGAAATCACCCATTCTTAAAATATAGAAAAGGACATTTTTATAACTTTCAATACCTCTCTTTCTTTCTCTTTCATTATAAAAGTGCATCTGCTATCTGTCATTATAGAGGATAACTATTACTTGACAATATTTTTCTCATGTATACTGCAACAGAACTAAACTTTGATAAATACACACATGCATTCTTTGGAAGATACAGTTGTTCAAGGATAACTATATTGGGGAATAATTCTGTGTTTTCTGTAAGCCCACATAATATTTTTGTAACTTGTGTATTGATATTACTGCCTTGTGTACCAATTATTTCTGTGTCTGTCTCTCCACACTGCTCTCATTCTTATACATGGCATGGACCATTTCTTATTATTCTTAACTACAGCATCAGGCTAGTGCTGGGCACCTGCTGAATATTTATATAGAAGATAAATAAATGCATGAGCTCCATGTTTAGTGAGAGTGAACCCAAGAAATACCCTGAAGAAATACTCTAAAAATAATGTGAAGCATCTTATGCTTATAAAACACTATGGTATGATAAAATAATGATGGTCCTTTGCCTTACAAAATTAACATTATTAAAGATACAGATAATATAGTTTTATAATAGTCCTGATGCTGCCAAATCTTTCATTATTTAAGGAAGTATCAAATTGGCAATTAGAGATTCTTACTAGCAACTTGAATAAAAACAAAGGGATTTGCTTTACAAAACATATAAAAGTTACCAGTAATGTTTAAACAGTGTATTAAATCCTGCTGTGATAATAGTTCATCTTAGTCTTGGTTAGACCTCATCTTACTTACTCGATGATGTGTGGTTTGTTTTAAATTTAACCTGGTAACTCTGAAAATCTCAGACTCTGTCTCACCATGTTAAAGGCATGTTCTTCCAAAGAGAGGCCAGGAAATTACTCAAAAACGTGTACCAAAATAAGTTGTGTACCTTTATGTGCTTAAGTAACATATAGTCATAGAGTAAGCATGCCCCTGTAAGAACAGACTTTTCAGTGACACATTGAAGATCCCAATGTTTGGCAATATAGTTTCTGTCTTAATGAGACATAACTAGAGAAAAAAAAAAACAATTATAAGGAGCTAAATATTAACCATTTTAAGAAGCTAAATATCTACATTTTAACTGATTATGTAAATACATACAATCTAGAAAAACATAATGATAGCTAATAGATACTTCTTACTGCAAATTTACTGTGGGAAAGTTAAGTAACATATTTCCTTTGTTTCTTAGGCTTATCGGGATATAATTGATATACCACCTCTGTATAAGTTTAACATCTATAGCATAATCTTTGACTTACATATAATATGACAATAATTACAATGGCAAGTTTAGTTACATTCCTTCATTTCATATAGACATAATTAAAAGAATAAAATTTCTTAAATTCCTTTTGATGAGAACTCTTATGATTTACTCCCTTAAATTTCCTATATATTACACGGCCCTGTTAACTATAGTCACCGTGCTGTACATTACATCTAGAAGTTATAACTGAAAGTTTGTACCATTGCACTATCTTCCTCCAATTCCCCTCACCCCTTTTATATATGAAAGGCTTAACGTCACACCTTATATTCTAGTGACAAAAACATCACTAAGATAATAAGATGTCCAAGCTGTTATTACATAAAGTGATTCTCTGCTATCATTGTTTGTTAAGTTCTATTAGTTTTCTAAATAATAATCCAAGGATACATTTCTCAGGAATTTATTCTGCTTTTATTTTGAACCCTTGATAATATTTTCTTAACTTTATTATTATTATTACTGCTTGGCAATTTAACTATTCACTGATATGTCTCCCCAATGCCTCACGTGCCCTTATTAATTGAATCACCCCAGCATTTAAGCCTGTATTGGGCATGTGGCAGACACTCAATATGTATTTCCTGAATAAATAAATTAGTGTATAACATGTGTGCATAGAAGCTCTTCTATGAACCCAAGAGATGTCTTGTACGAAACTCCTAAAAATAATACAGTCTTATAAAATACTAAGGTATGATGAAATGATGAACTAATGACCTATCTCTTGCTGATGTTTTGTTTTTCTCAGTGGAGAAGAAACAACCAACTTTATGGTTTCCTGTAGTTTTATAATATGGAAATATGAAGAACCTCAAGCTGACTTTCTAGAAAAAAAAGACAATCCAAAGCAGAGCACTAAGGAAAAGTGTTTTATTTTGTCTTTTTTTAACTTTCGTCAGTGTTATATTCAAGTGTGAGACCACCAAATTTCATGACAAGGCATAAGGAGGAATATGACAATTTAATGTCAAGAAATATGACATACATTATTATTTTTGCTTCTGATGTTCAAGCATTTCTATATCATTAGTTCTAGAAACTAAAGAATTTGGTGGATAGAGAAACCAACCAAAAAATTCTTGATGAACAAAGCAAGATTTAGGAATATGAAACTGTGAAAACAAACTAACGGAAGGAATTAAGAAACACAGGGGAAAGAAAATAAGTTTTTATTATGTTGTTGTTTTTTATATGTTTGTTTTAATAGTCAGAGTAGCTCCTGTTTAAAATGACTATTAGGGGACAAGCCCATCAATTCAGTAAGTTCTTTTTGCAGCTTCTCTGACGAGGCACCTGCCATATGGCTTACTAAGGAGCAGCTGTCCTCATGGGAATGGGCTGCTTCATTAGGTATCGATTTCTTGTTACGGTAATTAAATCAATTATCTTCTTCCCCAGCTCCCTTATGAAATTCACTCCTGGCAAAAGAATAGAGGTGGATATTAAATGCCAACTGAAGTTTTCATTGATCTTTCTGAAAATAATACTGCATAAACTCAGTAAGCATTTCCATTGTTTATATTGTCAAAATGAGACAAGGTCTGAGAAGCAATGTGTTATTCAAATTATTTAATTTTTAATTGTTTTCCTCACTAAATGTTTTCATCAGTGATTACAGCAGTGTGTAGATAAGCATTGAGATAGAAGTATGGTCAAGGTCAAAAATGGGATCTACATCAGGAAGAGAAAATTATGGTAGGAAAGAGAGCAAGTCACTTAGACAAAAAAAAAATTAACACTAAATACAACTTAGAAAAGAATATCAGCATTGAATTTTATCTTACTAATCATTTCACCTTACTTAGATACTTTTTGACTTATTTATAAAGAGCAAATAATAACTCATTCTGCCTCAAGATCTCGCATTTAATTTTCTTCCCTCTGGTATACTCTTTCTCCAGATTTAGGCACAGATTATTTTATTCAGATCTCTGCTGAAATTTCACTTTTTAGAAGAGAATTTTTATAACCACTCAAAACACTTTGCAAATGCATTGTAAATTATAGCTTTCAAGTGTCAGCGTAAGTATCAATGGCAGTATCCACAATTTCTATTGATTTGGTGTTAAAATTCATGTTGTAATGTACTGTTCTGGTCTCAAATTCCTTCTTTAATATTATTAATATAACTCAAGATATGCTTCTCTCTTTAATCTTTAAAGTTCTTTGTACTTGAGTTAAGTATATTACTAGTGTGTGTAAAAAATTATTTGATCAAAACTCTGTCAAACTATATAATTATTCATTTTCATGGGTCCTAGCACATTTCTTTCTAACATTATTTTTTACTTCTACATTTAAATTCACCACCAATAGTTATTTTTAATATCACTATTATATTTTCTTGATCTTGATAAGTTAGGGGCATTTTATTTGATTATATTAAAAATGGGCTCAAATAATTAAAAATTGTGATTTATATACCATATGTACATGTAGTATATAAAGTGTGTACATATGTATTATACATACTAGTTAACAAATTTACTATAGTCATACATTGAATATAGTGAATCTCTGTCACCTATCTATCATCTATCTATCTATCTACCTATCTACCTATCTGTCTATCATCTATCTATATCAGAACTCTTGAATGGTTCCAGTGGAATCTTTTGCCATCATGAAATTATTTCCTTTAATTACATCGATTAAAATTAAGTTTTGCCTTTATACGACAGTACTTCAAGAGCTTCATCAAGAATTCTACCTCTGATACCAACATGTCTTAGATCATTGTCAAATAAATTACTTCATCAATATAACAAAACATTAACTAATATATTTTTACTAAATATTTTATAAGATGCATGCAGAAATAAATCATTTTTCACTCCCAAAATGGTTCTTTTATATTGTCTTCTTTATAGGCTACCTAGAAAATATTTTATCTACTCATTGCAATATGTTTAAATCAGATTACTCCTAAATCTCTGTTTTCATAATGTATGACCGATTAAGGTTTATATAGTTAGAATATTCTTCATCTTTATCCTTTTAGTATTTGGTGATTTCTTTCTTTTTAACCTATCTCAGCATTTATGTTCTATTTTAGGCTACAGTTTCAGTACACTTATTTTTCAATACATATCAATTGCATAAGATCAATGCATATATTTCACATCTCAAAAAGAAAACTTCCAAATTATTTGTAACAGCTTATTTTCTTAACTAAATAAAATATATAGAAAAATAAAGTTTTATTTGTATTTTGGATCTGCATGAAAACCCTACAATGATTTATACTATACACTCAGAAAATGCAAATATCACCCCACAAAAAGTTATAAAAGGGAGAAAAAAGCAACTGACACACTAACCTGTTATACAAAGATATAAAATTTCTCAATACATGTGCTAAACTTTGAAATTCATGAAATCAAATATATTTGGAACTATTAAAAGTACGCATCTACGCTTAAAAATTAATATGCTGATATTAGTTTATGTTATTTTCTCTCTTTTCTTATAAAAAGCTAAACAGTATCTAGTCAGTTATTTCTATAAATTTCTGTTACTTTCCTCAAAACAAATAAACTATATTAAATTAACACAAAGCCCATTAGTCATTTTAATTCCACCTTTGCTATAAATATCACATAATAATAATTCACATGTAACACAAGTTTCATGATAATATTTCTAAAAATATTTCAACCTGCATCATCCATCTTTACCAAAGCAGCTACAAATTGTAATAGTTTGGGAAATAGTGTTAATAAATCAGAAAACATATTACCACTTAGAAATAGCTGTCCAGTTCCTCAGACATAATAACAAAATGCCCTCCATTACCAAGACTCTATCAACAAGCTACAATGTAAAAAAACAACACAACATCACACTTTCTTATAATTAAGTTTAGGAATTTACTAAAAATACAGGAAACTTTGCTGGTTTTATTTGATTCTTCACTATCTTAATGATTTTAACATTGTGTTATTACTAAGTTGAATGAATTGGATTACTCGGTTTTCATTAGCTTATGCTATGTTAATAAGCAAGCTAACCCCAAATTTTGATGAATTATATCCACAAAGTTCATATTTCATTAACAACACATGTTGATGGTAGATATCTTCTCAAATCTGAGAGTGGTAAAGATTCCCAAAGCAGAAGGGTAGCAAAACTGTATAAACATGAGAGGGCTTTAAGCTTCCACTAAGAACGGCAAGCATCATTGCAGCTCAGATTTTATCAAACAAATCTAGTCATATGGTGAAAGCTGATAACTGGAAAACAGAATAATAATACAGGGATGGTCATCCAATATGTAGAAACAATAAAATGCATGGCAAAACATATCAAATACTTTTAAATTAAATATGAATAATTGACCTTTGTTAGATATAATATCAATTATAGCATTCCATTAATATACTAAACTAAAAGATTTTTTAAAAACACACTGCTTTTTAGTCATTGTAGGAGAACAGAAAGTATTTTAAAATTGTAGAACTGTTATATTGCTAATAATATAATGAATTGTAAATTATTCTCAATAACAAAGTTGCATTTAAGACAAATTTTGGAAATATAAATGATATATATAAATAAAATGTAACTTTGGAAATGATCCATTATTTTGATATTTAATTTGGCAGTTGCTCCATTTTATTTTATTTTTCCATTGAAATATATTTGACATAACAATATATCAAGTATACATGTTGATTTGATATTTTTTATATTGTAATATGACTGCCACTGTAGCAATACTTGGCATCTCTATCATGTCACATAATTCTTTCTTTGTTTTTTTTGTAGTGAGATTAAGATCTAGCCTCTTAGCAAGCTTGGTTATTATAATACAAAAGTGTTGTTCATATTCACTATACTGTGCATTAAATATCCAGAATGTATTCGTAAAGAACAACTTCCCTATCCCCCCACCCACACCCCCAGGTCCTGGTAACCATCATTTTTTCATGTTTTCACAAGTTTGGGGTTTTAGATTCCACATATAAGTAATATAATACAGCATTTGTCTTTCTTTGTCTGATTTCTCTTACTCAGCATAATGTCTTCAAGGTTCATCCATGTTATCACAAGTGGCAGGATTTTCTTCTTTCTCATGGCTAATATTCCATTGTGTGTGTATGTATGTATGTGTGTGTGTATATTTGTATTCATATTTATATTTATATATAAAATATCTTCTTTATCCATTCATGGGCCCTTAGGTTGTTTCTGTAACTTGGCTATTGTGGAAATGCTGCAATACATTTAGGAGTGCATATGTCTCTTTGACTGATCACCTGCTTTCCTTCTATTTCCTTTGGGTATTTACCCAAAAATGGAATTGCTGGACCATATGGTGGTTTTATTTTTAATTTTTTGAGGAAACACCATATTGCTTTTCACAGTGGCAACCAACTTACAGTCCCATGAATGGTGTGCGAGGGTTCTCTTTTTGCCAAGTCCGCACCACACTTGTTTTATCTTGTCTTGGTGACAGCCATTCTAATAGATGCGGAGTGATATCTTATTGAGGTTTTTATTTGCATTTCCCTGATGATTAGTGATATTGAGCATCTTTTCATGTACCTGTTGGCCATTTGGATGTCTTCTTTGGAAATATGTTTATTTAGTTTTAGTTCCTCTGTTTGTTTTTAATCAGATTACTTTTTTGGTATTGAGCAATATGGGTGTTTTGTATATTTTAGATAGTAATTCCTTATCTGATATATGGTTTGCAATATTTTCTCTCATTCTGTAGGTTCTTTTCTTTTTGAACGTCCCTCCAGTTTCTTTCTCTATGTATGTATATAGTATTAATTTTTCCAAAATTCATGTATGGTAAAAACCTATAAGTATTTGCTTCTCTGTTTAAACACTTGTTTAATTAGAAAAGTTGAATTCATCATAATGCTCTGCTATGAATTCTTCTGCAAAAGAAAATATTTTATCATAATAATCAAAGCCATTATTACAAAAATTTAATTGTACTGAATATTTTCTATTTGTATCTGCAGATCTATTTCTCTTTACGCTGCTATTTGCCCTGCGAGTCAGACTAGGAAAAACTATTTCAATAGGTTCTGTTGCTCTCTAACTTCCAGTCTGGTTCAGCAAGTGGGAAGCACCCTCAGAAGATGATAGGTTATAGGTCTTTGCTTTTCATCACTTTGAATATTTAATTACTCTTATCAACAAAACTATAATTTAGAATTGAAGGACAGATATAGAGCTTCCCAGACAAGAAAAAGCTAAAGGAGTACATCACCACCAAACCAGCATTATATGAAAGTTAAATGGTCTTCTTTAAGAAGAAGATTAAGAATGTGAACAATAAAATGGCAACAAATACATATTAACAATTTAATCTAAAAGACAAAATAAACAAACAAGCAGAACAGAAACAGAATCATAGCTACAGAAAACATTTTAATGGTTTCCAGTGGGGAGGGAGGTCAGGAGTGTGTGCAAATAAGTTGAAGGAATTAATAAGTACAAATTGGTGGTTACAGGAGTTACAGAATAATCACAGAGATGTAAAGTATAGCATCAGAAATAGAGTAGCCAACGAACACATACACATGACCCATGGACATGGAAACCGTGTGGGGATTGCCCGAGGGAGTGGGATGGGGCCTGGGTGGAGGGGGGCAAAGGGGAAAAATTGGGACAACTGTAATAGCATAATCAATAAAATATAATTAAAAATAAAAATAAAGTATAATAGGTTGAAAGGGAGAAACATTGCTTATTTTCTGCAGAGATCTTTCCCTGTTGTACTCCTGTAGAGTGGCTATCTTCCTGATCAGAGGCAAGCAGCTCTTGATGGTTGCTTTCTCCAAGCAGTTCATTCTTTTTTCTAATAATCTCTGTTCTCTTGTAAATTTTGGCATAGTGATTGGTGATGCTTCCTAACTATGATTAGCCCTGGGGCCTTCATAATCTCAGATAAGTAATTTTCATTAACAGTGCCCACATCATTGCAAAATTAAACTTAATTAAATTTACCTCAATCACCATTTTTGATTCCCTTCTGTTTCCTGCCAGGATTATCAATTCATCAATGATTCGTTTCATTGACAATTTAATAAAGTCTCGCTTTTTTTTTCTTAGGAGCTATATGTGATTATAAAAAAAAACAGAACCTGTTATTTAAAATCTACTCTTTGTCTTTTCTGTTTGTAACATTTATTCCAATTTTAGCAATGTTCACCAGCAAGTTCCACAGGAAGTATATGAAAATCTAACACTCTGTAATCAGCCTACACATATTTTATATTACTCATTATGTGGATAAACATGTTCTTCTTTCTCAGAGACATACTATAAACATAATTCACTAAATCCATTTGCTCATTGGAGAAAAATAAATATGAATTAATGTTAAGGAAAAGATATTTATGGAGTTATTAATATATATTAGGTGCTATGCTTGACACTTTTCAAATGCTGTTTTGTTAGCTGACACTTTGCTCAGGGAAATCTTTATTCAGCAAGTTCAACCTACTTCTAAAAGTGAGTGAAGATACAAAGAAAAAGGATTAATCTGTTTATTGATTTCACTTAGAATAATAAAAAGACCTTCAACCCTTATGGTAAATTCTTGTTGAAGTTACACTGAAAATGGACAACCAAGCAGTTACTGCTCTTATTCCTATTGGCATGCACCATCAAGAAGAGTAATTTAGGGGACCCTCAAGGTCACAAAGAAAAAAAAAATGATTTCATTAAAAGCTATCAACTCACCTTAACCATTGTTTTTTCCATTATACTGTAACATACTCTTCTTTGACTGAAATAAAACTAAAATTTCAATTAACTCTAGATGTGGTTATTTGCTATGAATTCTTAATAAATATAACCAATACACAATAATTTTCCAAATAAACAGTAATATGTAAAAAGAAAGTGCTATTATGAAAGTAAATAAAATTTTAAAAAATAAACAGCATAGTTTACACAAAAAAATTTTACTTTTATTCATAAAATTTGAGAAAGTTGACTTAAACACTATATATGCTTATTCCACTATATGGTTTTAAATGATACTAAATGAGAGGTAAGACTCTCTCATATAGATTTCTCAATTAAACTTAATGTGAATCTGGTTGAAACTATAAAGAAAGTGCCAAATATATAGAAAAGGATTCATTCTTAAGTACATTTATCCTTTTTATTGACATTTCATTTTTATTTTGCAAATTTACCTTTTCTTCATTTTTATTTCCAGGATTTTTCAAAATAAAAATATATAAAGATTGTGAAACACAAAGGATAATTACATATTCTTACTTTAAATAAGAAAATCCCTGGAGGGGGACTATTCATTCAGTTGGTATGGTCCTTTCTAGCAATTATTACCCATCTTGTATCTGCCAATATTTTTTAAATCTGGAAAGAACTGTCATAGGCCAATCTCATCAGATTTTTCTGCAAGCTTTATAATATATGTTTCTAGGATATAAATTGTATTATAGTTAGGATCAATGTTATATATAATAAGTTTCTCCATTAGTCATTAATTATATTAGGCATCAAATATTTGACAATTTCCCAAGGATTAAAACAAACCAAGGTATACCCAAATATGGTCTTTGAGCTTATATAAATATTTAACAATTTTAGATAATTCTCAAGATTTTGACTACTATATTTAAAGATGTAAGAATTTTCAATAAGATAGCCTGGTGACAATATTAATAATCAATTATATGATTGTCTCTATAAATAGATAAGATGACAGCTGGTTGAGACACTAGGGTCCTCAGATTCACCTAATCTCATTTTGCCTCGAAGGACAGACTACGAGGGGCTCTGAAACGTAATGGAATGGATGTTAAGCACTCACTACCATTGCTTCTCTGACATAAATAAACAAGAACACTGTTCTCACACATTAAAAAGAGACATTTACCTTTAGTTATTAGTGACACAGAAATAGACAAAAATTTTCTTACTACTGATAAGCTCAAATAAAATTTATTCTCCCACAAGAAGACCTTTTAAGGGAATGTAATCTCTAGAGAGTTGAAATAGTTCAGAAAATTTAAAATTAAATTCCGAAATTCTTCAGTAATTTTCTTATTATTTGGGACTAATATATTACATTTTTGGGGTAAAACTTTAGAATTACAATATTCATCATATTACAATATTCAATTTAACAGTCATTATTGTATTATACAAAATTTTACAAGTTGTACCCTCTAATTTTAAAGGAACTTGGAAAGTTTAATAATTAAAATTAAATGATTAAAGTTTAAAACAAAGCAGAATTACTCCATTAGGAATTGAGAAACCTAGTGTCATTAGGCATTTTCTGTGGGCTAATTAGCAAGTGTGAAGTCCAACTCTTTATTTTGTTTGTTATTCAGAATTCATTTATGACATACAGTCTCAGAAATAAGCGCATTTTTCATGAAGAATTTTTTATGAGAATTAATTTTTTTGAATATGTTCACGTGTATACTGGTTTAAAACACATTGGAGTAGCATAGCAGATAATGACTACAAGTACATTTTACAAAAGACATAAAAATTCCTTGTACAAACAGAAAATTAGTTTATCAATTTTTATGTCAAATCTGAAGAAATGAAAGTATTGTAATCAACTATGTACTGAGCTCTTGTGGCAGAGGGGCCGTGGGTAGGTAGAGAGGTAAAAAAGGTGAAGAGGAGCGTAGTCAGTCAGTAACAGCGTTACAACTCTGCACAGTGACAACTGATACTAGACTTAGAGGGATGATCACACCGTAAGTTATACAAATGTCAATTCACCACGTTGTAAACCTGAAACTAAGACAACATTGTATGCCAGCTATACTTTAATAAAAATAACATAAAACAACGTATGTGAAATTGCCTAGAATAGCTTTGCTCACAGTATGTAAACAATAAGCTTTGGTTGAATCTCAAAAAAACTTTGTCTAGAAATTATGGGTAGACTGAAGGTAAAGAACACTTATTCCCTTCCCTTGAGATAATTTAATTAATAAAGCAAACTATACACATACATTTAAAATAATTGTATATATAAGCTAGTCTTCGCTATTGTGCTATTTGTTATATAATTCAGACTGAAGTAAATTTTGCTATCTTTGAATGATTTGGATACTTTTTTGTACCCTGCTTATATTTTCCCTATATGTCTCATGTCAGATACATATATACATATATACACTATGCTATTTTTTTCATTTTTTATTTTTAATGTCTTATTTTTTTTATTGTTCTATTACACTTGCCCCAATTTTCCCCCCATTGCTCTTCACTGCCCTGCCCCACCCTCCTACTCCCACCCTGTCGTCCATGTCCATGGGTCATTTATACTAGTTCCTTGACCAGAATCTTCCTATTCTTTCCTCCCTTCTCCTCTCTGGTCACTGTCAGGCTGTTCCTTGTTTCCTTGTCTCTGGTTCTATTCTGTTTTTTTGTTGTTGTTTTTCATTAGGTTCCTGTTATAGGTGAGATCATATGGTATTTGTCTTTTGCCACCTGGCTTATTTCATTGAGCATAATACACTATTCTATGCTGTTGCAGAACCTCCTCCCACATACTTGCCTTCAATTTAATAATACTCTCTGCACTCTGTACAGTTTGTTATGTAAGTGTTCAGTGGCAAAGACAGTGATAGAAGAAAGGCGGGAAAAAAGCATCAGTGCTTAGAGGAAATGGAGCTGGGCCATGGAGACTGGGTGTCACTGGCAACAAATATTCAGAGAATAAGAATAAAAGTGTTCCAAAAACTAAAACAACATGATAGAGTAAGGAAGTAGGTGTGTATGTGGCTTGCATGGGGAACAGTGATGACAAATTTGGATGAAATTAAGAGTGCTAAAAGATAAACTGGAAGAAATACTTCTTATAACACTGCAGTAGAAAAAGATGTTCAAATCATCATATTACAGATGAAATATATAGATGTTTTATTTTTCTGATGAATGAAAAGGGAGGGCACAGCTTAGACTTGGCAGAGCTGCCCACAACCAAAAAAACTTAGCAATTGAATTTACTCATTAATTCCCAAATATTATTTTTTGGCTTATGTTCGAGAATAGACTGATTGTATAACTCTATGGTGTTAAAAAGTGACAGTTCTCCTAAAACAATAGTCTTTCTAGGACTGTATTTTTAAATGCTCTTGCTTCACCAGCTGTCAAAGGCCTGGGATAGCTACCTAAAATGTAACCACCCTTGTGTTTTTCAGTCATTAGTTTTTTGGTGAAGGCAATGGCAAGCCCAAACCTCATGCTGGGGACATCTGCATATAAGCATCACAAAGCTGCCTTGAGTCACAGGGAGCCTTAGTTCCGAACAGCCTACCACATTGATTTGAATGACTGTGCTCCATTTTTTCTTCTTCTTATTTATTAATCTCCAAACAATTTGATCTGAGAGCCATTTCAAGTTGTATTAGAAAGCTGGTTCAACTTAATTACTCATTGGGCAAAAATAAAAACCAAATATACAAATAAAATTAAGGATGGGATAGAGACAGCCTTCATATATTTGCCCATATTTATTTAGCTCATATATTGTACAGAAGAAAGTTTTATAGATACACAGGTAGATAGGTGATAGATTTTATACATATATATATATATATATATATATATATATATATATATGATAGAAGATAGATACATACCATATGAAGGGATTTGGAAATGATATGCTACAAAAACCTCAAAATTACAAGTTAACGCCAGTCATAAATTATTTATCTGAATGCTAGGCCTTTAGATCTCTTTCCCTCCTTCCTATAAGTATTTGAATTATTAGAGAAGTTTTACCTCCTAAAATTATTCTCTGTTATTTTGTCCTCTTTCCAGACTAAATAAGCTTCTCAATTTTTGAGCCTTCATACAACTGTGGACCTTTTAGAACTCTTTACAGAAAATTTAATGAGTTTCTCTAGACACTAAACTCCATAAGAATAAGGACATCATTTAGCTAGATTATACTTTATCCCAAAGGAAGCCCAGTGTCAATACAGAGAGCACAGACATAAATGTTTATTAAATGAATGCACCTGTTAAGTAATTACAAAAATATTAAGTGTTAAAAGGATAAATGTGGGCAATGGAAACAAGTGGACCAATGAAAGTCACACATAAACTGAGACTTGAAGTCTGAATAGGAATTAACCGTGAAGGCAGAAAAAATTATTCATCTGACACAAAGGCCATTATAGGATGAGGAAATTATACATTTAATAATTCCTCAATTACTATATCCTATATGTGTGTCTATTATGTATATGTGTCTAAATATGTAAACATGAATATAAAAATAGCATATGTATATAAGACATTTTCTAAAATTTATAGACAATGTTTAAGTATATGAAAATCTCTTTTATTATTTATCTGCTTTGCTTTGCTTTGTTAATGATCTTCAACCCCAGTTTGGGAACTACTAAAAACAAGAAGTCAAAGCTAACTCTAAAGACCTCTAGAATTAAATGGAGTCATGAAAGTTGAATTTACAACACTTAAATTTAGTGACTGTTTTCTCCTTAAAGTTTCTACCCTGGATAACATGATGATAGTGGTTTCTCTTGTGTCTTTTTCTACCTTTTGTGACAGCGTGGATGGAACTGGAGAGTGTTATCCTAAGGGAAATAAGCCAGGCAGTGAAAGGCAACTACCACATGATCTCACCTATATGAGGAATGTAATGAACAAAAACAAACAAATGAGCAAAATGGAATCAGTGACAGGGAAACAAGGAACAAAATGACAGCAACCAGATGGGAAAGGGGAGAGAGGAAATGGGATGGGGAGAAGGAGAAGTGTCTACTCAAGGAACAGGTATAAAGGACCCACAGACATGAAAAGCAGGGTGGGGATTGACTGTGGGAGTGAGGGTGGGGGAGGGGGTGGGGCAGGGGGTGGGGTGGAGGAGAGCAATGGAGGAAAAATTGGGACAACTGTAACTGAACAGCAAAAAAATTAAAAAACGAGAAGAAAAGAAAAAAATAACAATTCTGCTGTGATATGAGGAATTCAAGTCAAGAATGTTAAGTATTATTTAAGTCCAAAGGCAACATAAATTTTGAAATGTTACAAAGGATAACACTTTACTGGAGATTTCAATAGGTTTTTATTAAGCATTCTTGATCAATTTAATTTTTTTGACTTTGTCCTTATACTCTGACATGATTTAATATGTATTACACAAAGACAAGTTGCTAACAAAACATTCTGTATGGATTTTCACCAACTCTGAACCATGGAACTTTCATTATTCAGTTAGCCCAAGTTTATTGCTGTAGCAATAAATAACTGAAGGTGGTACTGATAATAGATGTTCCTTGACTCTGCAACATCACAGTTCTGAGTTTCTCTTCTGATAGCCCCATATTTTTCTTACTGATGTTTGTTTTAACACTTACTCTCTGTGACTTGGAGATAGAGTGAAGTTCTTGAAACTGTTTCTTATTCTGTAAAATGGAATTAATTCTGGTGCCCTCATTGGGAAGGTGATATGAGCATAAATGTTTTGCATGCAGTATATGATCAATAAATTGTAACTGTCATTATTGTCCATCAGCATTTGCCCTTAATATTTACTTCAACAAGCGCTGTATATTTGGTATACTGTGATCTTTACAAAAATGGGCCTTGTTAGTTCTCTATTGCTGTTATAATAATTTACCACAAACTTTGTGGCTTAAAACAACATAAATTTATGTTCTGGAGTTCAGATGTCCAAAATTAGTCTGATTGAGCTAATATCAGTGTGGCAGCAGAGCTACGTTTCTTTCTGAAAATCCTAGAGAGGGATATATCTCCTCACCTCCTCCCGCTAACAGAGACCACTTGCCTTCCAGACTCACGACTCAGCCTCCCTCTTCAACCAGCAGTGCCACCTCTTCAAACTTCTCTGTCTCTCACCTTTCCAACTCCCTCTCCCTGTTCTAAGGACCCTTGTAATTACATTGGGTCCATCTGGGTGATTCGGGGTAATCTCCCCATCTCAATGTTCTTAATTGAATTACCCTTGCCAGATCCCTTTTTCCTTGCAAGTAACATATCTACAGTCCAGGGATTAAAATGTGAACATATTTGAAGACCCATTATTCTGCCTACCTCACCATGTTTTGTTTTTTTTTAAATAATTCAAGAAAACTGCTGACTATAGATTTACCTTGCTAATCAAGTGTCTACATTCCTGCGTCTAACAACTCTGTGTCTACCCGCATGTTCCTGTTAATCTGAGTTCTCTCGGCTTGCTATATTCTGTATCAATGTAATGCCATTCCCAAATGGAGGCAACCCTGTGCTGCTGTTACATCTGCTCAATCACTTAATCCCTATTTGATATTATGCAAATGTCTTAACATTTGTAAGGCTTATTTTACTCATATATAAAGTAGGAAAAATTTGGTGAGATAATACATGTAAAATGATTATAGTGCCCAGCATGAATAATGCCTAATGAAAGTTACCGTTGTTATTATTGCTATTATTAGAGTCTGATAGGCAAATAGGTTTTTTTATTGTTCAGTTTAATTATAGTAGCCCTTCTTTGTCTTTGGAGATACGTCCCAATACCTTAAGTGGATACTTTTCCTATACACACATACTTATGATAAAGTTTAATTCATAAATTAGGTGCAGTAAAAGATTAACAACAGTAACTAATAATAAAATAGAACAATTATAACAATGTACTATAATAAAAGTTATGTTATATGGTCTCTCTCTAAAAATACTGCATGGTGCTCACTCTTCTTGTGAGGATGTGATATGATGCGCTGTCCACGTGATGGGTGAAGTGAAGTGAATGGCGTAGGCATTTGTAAACCAGCGCTAGGCTACTATAATGATTACTTGAACACAAGTACTGTGATATGGTAACAGTTGACCTGATAACCGAAATAGCTAATGAATTAATGACAGGCAGGTAGGGAATAGCAGGATGATTCATGTCCTGGATGGGATGGAGTGGGATGATGGGAAATTTCATCAAAGTACTCAAAAATGGTGCAATTTAAGATTTGACTTTTGGTGATGGGCACCCAATGCAATATGAAGATTAACATAGAAATGTACACTCGAAACTTATATAATCTTTTTTTTGAAACTTATGTAATCTTAATAAATAAGCATTGTCACTCCAATTAACTTAATGATAAAATTAAAGTAAAATGTATCAGTTGTTTATTGTTGGCTTTTTTCATGTAATATTTTTTAATCTCAGTCGACCAACGATGACTGAGATTCTGTAAAGTAAAACTGTGGATAAAGGAGGACTGCCATACATTTTCTGTGTTAGAAACTTGAATATTCCTTTGGCTTCAGGAGTATTATTGATTTTCTAATTTATGCCCGTTTAATTCAAGTCATAAATTCTATGCCTTAAAATAAAAGAATGTTTTATTATTTCTTAAAGACAAAGCATTTCAATTAGCCTGTGATTAGACTAAAGTCAGAATTGAGTTAGGTCACTTTTAAAGCTCTATCCAGAGTTAAGGATAAAACATATAGATACAATTTTCACACCATCTACTCCCTAGTGGCAGAAGGCTTTATTGTTGTCATCAGTATCTATCTCTCTACATTTGTTTCAGTGTCACCCATAAAACAACGAGACATCTATATATTCACAAGTTGCTATCCTCCAAAATACCAAAGTGACAACATGAGCCAATAAATAACCTTACTTATTCTACTTACTAATCCATTGTGGCATCTATAATTTCTGACATAGTAGCTCTTTAGATGAATGTGTGGAATTTCCTGTGGATTGCTTAAAATATGAAGTAAACGGACATTTGCATAGTGAGAAAAAATAGTTAAAGAAACTGACAGAGCGTCGGTGAGAAAATTAAGAAAGATAACAAGAAAACTAGGCACTGAATATATGCTGTAACCTGCTAAATTTGCTTTATGTATCAAAATAAATAAATATTCATATATTTTTAATCTTTTTTAAGTCATTTCTTCATTCCTTCCTCCTATCCCTGAATATGAAAAGTTGTCAAAAACATACATTAGCTGTGTGACTTCAGCTAATTCATTTAAACTTATTAAGCATTAGTATAATATGAAAATCAGAAAAAATACATCTCAGAAGTTTTCTTTTGTAAACTAAGTGTGACTTAGTGCATAGATATAGCTTCCATAACAATGTCTAGACTTTATTATCCATTACTTTCCTTTTCTCTTAGTATTTGAATTTGACCAATTAAATTTTACAGTGCCATCAAGAAGTGGTGTGGGTTTTATGAAAGGTTGTGCCACTATGTAACAAGGATGTTAAGAGGTAATAACAACCAATATATAGTAGATCTTGACAATGTTCCAAGTAGTTTTTAAGTGCTTTATATGATCTCATTCAATCCCAACAACAAACGCCTTCAGATAGAGTGAGGTGAAATAAGGTGTCCATGACTACGCAACTATTAAATGCAGAGGTGGATTCTGATCTCATGTGGGCTGATCAGGAGCTTTTAACCAGCCGGTGCTCAGTCAGCACTGAAATATAAATCTAACAAGGTGTGTGTGTGTGTGTGTGTGTGTGTGTGTGTGTGTGTGTGTGTGTGTGTGTTTAAACTCTTTTCAGGATTGTATGTTGAGGTTAGTTTCAAGGATGCAGTATTAGAATATATGCCTACTTTATTTGTGTTTAATGCTTATGTGAATTAACACTTTTTTTAAAAAAGGAAGATAAAATACTTATGAAAATCTTAGTGCTACTTTTTTTACCCATACCATTTCCAAGCTATATGTTTTAATGTACAGCACTGAGTTAAAGCAAATATAGTTAATTTTTTTGAAATGTAAATTTTTAATTATATTTTATTGATTATGCTATTACAGTTGTCCTAGTTTCCCAGTTTATCTCCCTCTGCCCCGCTCCACCCAGCACCCCTTACTTCTTCAGGCAATCCCCTCAGCATAATTCATGTTTGTGTGTCATGCGCAGGTTCTTTGGCTACTCCTTTTCCTATGCTGTACTTTACACCCAGATGGTTATTCTGTAGTTACCTATTTGTATTTTTTAATCCCCTCAAATTTAAGTACAATGAATTAAATAAAGAGAAATTTTACATCACTCCAACACACTTTTTAAATGCTTTTATTCATGCTTCTGGAGGTATATTTTGGATAGACTCTTCATATTCTTAAAAGACCCATGTTTATTACATTAGATTATAACCAATGTAATCCATGTTCTGTCATAAATTAATATTGTGTTGGCTGACTATTCTGTATAGAAAATTTTCTATTTCAATAGGAAATAAAATTCCCCTCTATAAATGTAAAATATTTTATATTTAACAACCATATATTTCTGATGTGATTTGGTCATTACACAATTATAATTATTGCAATGTGATTGTTCTTTACTTTAATATAAATATCTCCCTGTCAGTAATACGTAATACACCTACCTGTACATCTTCTTTCATTAAAATAAATGAGACAGGTACAAAGGGAATATTCAGTTACAGCTCCAGCAATTTTTCAGAGTGTAGGTAATAAGTCGCCTTTAGTCAATAACATGTACATTTTATTTATTTTCATGGTCAAATGGCTAGCTGATTTGATACTACTTCTTACCTCTCCTTTTTTATACATCAAATTTAGAAACTCTATAAGAAAACAGCTAACTTTCAGATTGTTAGTTACAGACAATTGGTCAAACCAATGGATAAGATCTTATTCAGCATTCAAGCCCATTTTGTTTATAGTATCCACCACAGCAAAATCTTATAAAATTCTATTTCAAGGCCATCAAATTTAATCAGCTAGGCATTTTTGAGAGAAAACCTTGTACTCCCTACATTTTGAGCTTATCATAGTAAATAGAATGCAAGCTCTGGCTGTTCCCATTTTTTAAAAATCATATTTTGGTCACATAAATAAGTCAAACAAAAGATTGCCCTGAGCCAGATTGGTTTTCTCTCTTGCCATTAAAATCCCCTACTCATATCTGCCACCTGACTCTTCTTGTCCAGTTCTGTCATACACACAAATTAACACTCATTTAATAAGAAAATGGATGGCATCTATTTGATTTATCTTTCTCTGAAGTGAACAAAGCCCAGCATATTTCACAGAAGTTAAGAGCTGCATGCACTTTGCCTACAAAATGGTATAGCTGATATTTCAAGCAGTTGTTTGCAGTCCACTAGCTCATTAATTTTTGCTTATTATTTATATTTTCTCTCTCTTCTTATCTCTGTTTCTCTACTCTGTCTCACATATACACACACAGTGTAAATAATACTAGAGTGAGCTAAAAGTCAGTTTAGGTACCAGTATTTCCACTCACTCTCATTGAGACTATAGATAAGTTAGTTAACTCTAAGGCTCATGCTCCTCATCTGTGAATTAGGGATAAAAAAGCTCTCATTTATACAGTTTTTGCGAGTATCTAATGAGGGAATAACTGTAAGTGTATAGTGCTCAGGTTCATACCACATTATATAAAATTATATAAATTATAAATTATATAAAAACTTTGTATAAGCAAATTTTCCAGATTATTTTTAATTTGGATATTTTTATTTCAGAAACACAAAACATTTTTGTTCAGATTTATAACTTATAAACATAGTTAAACCTCCACAAAAATATATTAACTATTGCCAAAATTTGGGCTGTAGTACATAATAGAGGTGTAGTTAAAGAGGGATAAGAGTTAATAAGCAGCTCATTCCAGCACTGTTTTGTGTATCGCTAGCTGAGTAAATGACCTCAACCAAACAACCATACAGTTATTTTTAAAATAAACGACTTTGTAAACATGTCAATGGCATTTACTAGTAAAACAAAAGGGGGTTTCTATCTATAAAATAATATCACAGGATCTTCCTGCTCAGATTAAATTGATTTTTGTACAGAAACTAGAATTTATTTATTTTAGGGGCATTGCTGGTTACAGAATGGAAGGTAGCCACATTTACATGTTTTATTTGGTAATTAACAGTGTATAAAATGCAACAGTACTTAAAACAAAATTGTTCCAGTTAATAAACTGTTTTGGTGGCAGATGGACACAGATCTGTTTTCTCAGCGGCCTTGAGGCTTTTGTGTTTGTTTTGAGTATTCAAAACTACATACATATAATATCTGTTATATAGTAGATATTTTAAAAGATAACTGAAATATATGATAAATTCCATTGTACATAACGCAAAATGTGTCCTAATGCAGAGCTGAAAAAAATATGTGTTGTTGGAAGCTACATTTGATGGATCCAAGCACTTAAAGAAAATATTGTCTCTATGATTTTGAGTCTTAAGGGGAGTTTAATGTACCTGTGATGTGTGCTTTGACTTGACAATTCAACCTTTCGTGTTAACACAGCATTTGATATCTATCCATCTATCATCTGTCTATCTCACTATATATATCTCACACTTAAGAATTCATTATCATTGATTACTATATAATACTGGTTGTACTATTTCCCCAGCTTACCATTTCATCATTGTCAAAATCACTATGAAAATCAAAATTGTCTTATGCAAACCTCCACAATTTCATGAGTTATGAATCTTGTATTACTCAATGAATCTTATATAACTAACCTCTGAAAGAATCACATTGAATATTTGAAAATAATAGCTATCTGAACATTAAAGTTCTGTAACCCTTTTCATATATCCTACTAGATTAAAAAGAAAGTAATTAAACAAATACACACACAAAACCTTCATTCTTCATTATTGTGACTGCTAACTTGTATGAGCAATTTAACTTTTTACACAGCTCTCAAGTGTACTCCTACAGTGATATCAAGCTCTCCCATTATTTTATAATGATTTTATGTTCATAAAAATCAAACACGTGCTTGGCATGAGTAAGATTATCTTTCGCTACTGTGGACAATGTTGATGGTAAGAAAGGAATGTGGAGTGAAAGAGAAACATTACAGAGTCTCTATGGTTTAAGATTGGTGCTGCCCAATAAAGTAGCAACTCGCCATTTGAGGGCTATTGTTGAACACATGGAATGTGGCTAGTGCAATCTCTGATGTCCTGTAGGTACCATAATATGCATACTATATTTTGAGGACAATACAAGAGACTGGCAGAATGTATAATAACTCATTAAGGCTTATGTTTATTGTGTTTTGAGGTGACCATATTTTAGATATATTAAATTAAATAAGATATATTATTATAATTAATTATACCTGTTTTTTTTCACTATTTTAATGTTATAAAAATTGAAATTACACGGGTCTTTATTGTTTAATTATATTTTATTGAGTATGCTATTACAGTTGTCCCAATTTTCCCCCTTTATCCTCCCACCATCCAGCACCTCTAACTCCCTCAGGCAACCCCCACACCATTGTTTATGTCCATGGGTCATGCATATAAGGTCTTTGGCTGCTCCATTTCCTATGCTGTTCTTCATATCCCCGTGGCTATTCTGTAACTACCTATTTGTACTTCAAATCCCCTCACCTCTTCACACGCTCCCCTACATCCATGTCCTATCTGGCAACCATCAAAATGCTCTCCATACCCATGTTTCTGTCTTTGTTCTTGTTTTCTCAGATTCAGTTGTTGATAGATACATATTTATTGACACTTTATTGTTCATAATTTTTATCTTATTTTTCTTAAATACGTTGCTTTAACATTCCATGTAATAATGGTTTGGTGATGAAGAACTTCTTTAGTTTTTTCTTGTCTGTGAAGCTCTTTATATGTCCTTCAATTCTAAATGATATCTTTGTTGGGTAGAGCCATCTTGGCTGTAGGTTTTTGCTTTTTATGACTTTGAATATTTCTTACCAATCCCTTCTAGCCTGCAAAGTTCTTTTTGAGAAATCAGCTGAAAGTCTTATGAGAACTCTCCAAGTCCTCTCAAACAAGCAATAACCAGCTTCAGTAAGCCCCCAATTCCCATACCTCTTACTAAGTGGCCCGAGACCCAGAAGTAGCAGCAGCAGTCAACCTAGATTCACAGCTTGGCTTGTCCTGGGAATGTCCAAGCCTAGTACAAGTAGCAGCCATTTCAGATTGCTTTATATCCCAGGCAGGGTGGCCCCAGGAAGAATACAGATGGAGGCAGAGCTTGGCCTGCACCACCTGGGAAACCCCAGAGTCTGCACGCCCAGTGGACAGCCACAGACCACATTGGAGCACCATCACCCTGCCCCTGCACAGCTGATCCTCCACAGAGGGCAGAGGCTGGTGGTCAGTGGTCACAACCAGTCCTTGGGCTGACTGGCTTGGGTAAATCCTAACCATTGACCTGTCATCAGCAATCAAGGCTCAATTACAGAGGAGGTTGTACTCAGCCCACAAAAAAGGTGCACCTTGAGTACCCAGCTTGGCTGATAGGGGAGGCTGTGCCACTGGACCCTACTGGACACTTACTATATTAAGCCACGCTACCAAGACAGGGAGTCAAAGCAGCTCTACCTAATACATAGAAACAAACACAGGGAGGCTGCCAAATGAGGAAACAAAGAAACTTGGACCAAATGAAAGAACAGATCAAAGCTTCAGAAAAAGAAGTAAACAAAAAGGAGATAAGCAATCTATCAGATGCAGAATTCAGAACAGTAGTTATAACGATGCTCAAGGAATTCAGTGAAAACCTCAACAACATAAAAATATCTGGTCATAAATGAAGAATATACTAATTGAAATCAACAGTAGAGTGAATGAAGCCAAGAATAAAATCAATGATTTGGAACATAAGGAAGCAAAAACAACCAATCAGAACAACAAGAAGAAAAAAAATACCCCCCCAAAATGAGGATAGTGGAAGCAGCTTATGGGACAACTTCAACATTCACATCATAAGATTGACATAAGGAGAAGAGGAAGAGCAAGAAATTGGAAATCTATCTGAAAAAAAAAATAATGAAAGAAAACTTCCTTAATTTGGTGAAGGAAATAGACATGCGAGTCCAGGAAGCACAGAGAGTCCCAAACAAGATATGCAAAGGGACCCATTCCAAAACACATCATAATTAAAATGCCAAAGGTTAAAGATAAAAAGAGAATCTTAAAATCTACATATGTCTTTAATTTGTACTTCATATTTCATTTCTTTTGTACAGCACAGTTTTAGATACTTCACAACAACACCCAGAGTTATGAATGAACACTAAAGCTCTTTGTCTGCATCATGGAGCTTAGAAATTTGGCACTTAAAATTACACTTTTATTAGTTTTGCACTGTTATGTAAAAAGAGAAATACCACAGACTTAAACCAACACCCATTTTTGATCTCACATTTCTCCATGCCACAGTCCAAGTATGGTTCAATTGGGTTTTCTGCTACTGATCTCACACTCCAGATAGTGCCTGGGTGGTGCATTTTTCTGATGGCTTTGGGGAAGAATCCACTTCAAGTTCATTTAGGGTGTTGGCAGAATCCACTCTGCTGGAAGTCTATCTCAGCTCCTAGAAGCTGCCAGCTATTCCATGACATGGAAGCTCCTATCTCTTTAAAAGCAGCCATGGAAAGTCAAATCCCTCTTGTGTTTAAATAATATTTTCTCCCTCTGTCTCTGACTTCTAGAACAAGATCTGAAAAGCTCATGAGATTAGATCAGGTCCTACTGTATAATCTCTTTTGAATAACTCAAGTGAACTTATTAATAACCTAAAAGGCATTTGCAAAACCCTTTTTTGACATTTAACCTAATCACAAGAGTACTGTCCCAAAATACTAAAGTCAAGGGGAGAAAATGACACAAGAATGAATGTCATGCAGCAGTGGGAAGAGGCATGTGTAGCCCACATACCACATACCTGCATACCACATGGCTCAAATTGACATTATACAATATAGAAAAATAAGTTACATGCATATAACTCGGTTTTTTCTTATGTTGTATAATTCCTCTTTTGAACATAAAAAGAAAGTTTTAGTTTCCTCATTCTGCTTAAGTCATTTCACCTGGACTGACACTAGCTGCATGGGGTTTTTATCAGCATATCCTTTTTGCAAATGAGAAACTGATGATAAGCAAAATTAAGTATGATTTTAAGGTACAACAGATGGATAAATTGATCACTTGGGAAGTGAAAAATGAGAGAAGCATGTGAAAGCCACTTACAATGCAGATAATAGAGCTGATCAAGCCATTTAATGTAGCTATTCTCATGTTTAATAAGGTCATGTGTCAGAGTTGTGAAGAAGTGGCTTTCTAAAATGCCTTCAAACATTGCAAATAACAGGCAGAGCCAGAACACACTCTTATACTGTTATCTTTTATTAGAGGAAGGCCCATGCCTTCATATGTCCATCTAGATCTGCTTGTGCATTAGGTGGCATGCCTTAGAAGGGTGGGGGTCTTGGGGAGGACTAAAAGGGAATTAGGTTGATTCGTCCTGGAATCTTGTTTTAAGAGACTTTTGTGCATAACAGGTATCTGTTTCTATTTTTCTTTATGTTGTCTTACTTAATAGCTTGATAATAGCCAAAATTATTTTTATTTCACCAATAAGCCCATGTGTTATGGCTTTTGCCTTCACTATCATAGTAACTGTTCTTCAGAGAGCTGATTGTGGCATTTACTCTTATTGTGACCTCCATCTACGATGCTTACCCATTGGAAGGCTGCATGTCTAGATTGTTCTTATTCAGGTCACAAGTTATTCTGGTTTACCCCCAACTTGCCCAGTTTTAAGACCAAAAGTTATTTCTTCTAGGAAGCATCTCAATCCTGGGAAAACTACGGCAGATTGTTTCATTAAATCTCATCTTAAATGTCATCTCCAAGGAAATCAATTTCCTCTCCATCCATTCAAAGCAGTTACCCCGTACCACAGCCAAACAGTCTCTACTCATAACCTTGTGTTGCTGTATTCAGAAAAACTATTACTATGTAATATCTACTTACTATGTAGTTGTGCATTGCATACCTCTCTTTATTTACTAGAGCATAAGGGTATGAAGCCAAAAACAACTTCTTGATCGTCCCTAGAATGCCAGGGCCTGAAAAAAACTCAGTTACCTATTAGGTGCTTGACAAATATATGAAGACTGAGTTAAGTATAAATTAACAACTTGTAATGACACCTCTATTACTATATTTTATATGGGGGTGATTTAAGGATATAAATGATATCTGTTGGGTTTTAAACACTCATTTTCTTCTGGCGATCTCTTTCAGGACAATAAGGAGTGTCTTAAAATATGGAAAATTATAAAATATTGGTCCAGTGAATAAAGTTTCCTAATGACCTACATTTCAAAATTGGGACAAAATTTCTAATTGTAGTTCCAATCTACATGTTAATTCTGATGGCAAATCCCTGTTATGAAAGGGTGATTTTTCTGAGGTGATTGAAGTAATCTCAAGGGGCTACTTTTATTCTGTCTCTATTAACAAATATCAACATTATATCCCATCATTATCACAATGGTAATGACAAAAGCAGGACAAGTCCATCACATTATATTTTGAAATATTTTATATTATAAATTAGTTTTATTTCCCTGAATTGGGGTTTATTTTCTTTTAATGCTCCATGTTAAGAGCTTTTAAACATGTATCTGGTATTTCCTTTAGGCACCTAGAAGAGTTATACTTATCTGACCCATACAATTTACTTAGGCAAACAAATGAACAAAAAAATTAAATAAAGCAGGAAATATATATTTTTTCAATTCAGGTGGACAATGTACAGGCTAGCACCCACTTTTCTGTGGTCTCTTCTTCCAAACAGATACACATTGTGAAGGCACATGTGGAGGTGAAGCTCCTGTTGCCTGTCCTTGGGTGGCAGGGTGAGCAAACCTCTTCCCTTCCCCAGCACTGCCCACATTCGTCATGTACCATAATAACTATCTGTTGAAAATATGGATGGCTTTGTTACCATGATGTAAGGTAAGCCATCGTAACTTACACATTTGTAACCCCAAAGATTTTAGGGTCCAAGAGAAATACATAAATATAATGCACATGTATTTATGCTAGATAACAGAGAGTTTAATAAAAATAATAGAAAAATGAAAAATGAGCAGTCCAGACAAAATTCAAAACAGATACTTCATAGACATATATGTTAAGCAAAAGAGAATTTCACTCTTAAAAAACTCTACCTATGGGGGGAAAAATGGGAAAAAAAAAAACTACCTACACTGTTTGCCTCTGCATCATAGGATTTTATAAAGATAAAAAGAATACATATACATATATATGAGTATAAAGATATATACATACTGTGAAATACTTACACAAATGTAAATAATTACTATAATTTAGAACGTGCTTTCTTATCTACCTTTGAAATTCCTGGTCTCTAAGTTTTGCCAAGTCTTTCTTAGGTAATTGCTACAATTTTAACCAAATTTCTGAGACAAAATTTCTTATCCTCACAAAACACTTAGTTGAAAGAAAGAGAAAACATAATAGGGAAGCAAATGCATTTTTACAGGAAACAATTAGACTGAAATATGTTGGACACTAATGTTCCTTCAAACTTTGTATCTTGAATATCAAATCTTCTCCACTATAGGACACATTAAACTGATGCTACAATTTCCATCTCTAAGGGAAACTCACGTTATGCTTTGTCTTCTTCATACCTGGCACTTAAACTCAACGTGTTTGAATTGCTTGTAAACTGAAGACCCTTTTGTGCAAATGGTTAGCATATCAATGCAGCTTGCTCTGCCTTCTGGAGTAGTGTTATACTTAAATCAGTTCATAGAAAGTTCTGGAATCAAGATAGTTCTGGAATCAATAACCAAAATGTATTGCTTTTATCTGAAAATTATTTATCATGGAAGTATGTTTAAAGAGATATGAAAATGAATATTACTTGTGAAGGCATTTAGTTTTAGGAAGAAAATATGTATGAATATATGAACTTTGTTATTTTCCCATTCTCCAAACAATTTCAACAGCTGTTTGTGAATCACTGGAGAAATGCATGGCACTATGTAGGTGTTGGAAGTGGTGTAAGAATTAAAACAGATAAGTTTCTTGCCTTGCCTTCATAGACTTACATTTTGGCTAAAAACTAAACCAGTGATTTTTGAAAAATGCAATTTGATAAATGGTGTGGGCAAAAATAAAAGAGGGTGAGGTAAATAGTGAATATCAGGGTAGGGAGTTGCCTTCTTAATGAGATCTGGGAGTAATTCCTCCATATGTGACATTTGGGCAGGGAGTGAGGAAGTGATCCGTGCAGGTAAATGGAGAAACGATGTAATAACCAAAAGAAAAAGCAAGCAAAGGCCAGGAGGATGGCCTAGATTTTGAGCAAACAGTAAGGAGTCAATAATTACTAGAAACAGATGAGCATTCATTATAGAAAGAGAAAGTGAATTTAGAGAGATAAGACTATTGCCATGATCTGAGAAATTTGTGATTATATCTCCTGGGTAGCTTCTATTTTATTCATTATTTTATTCTGAGCTACTTAATCACTATATAAATAGAAAAACAAAATATACAGAAGTGTTGTGGTACAAATAATATTGATGGATAGTAAATATTGACTTGAAAATTCTGTGTTAACTTCTATGCATATGTTGCTTAGTTTCCTCTTGGATTGGTATTGTATAGACGTAATCATCTATGTCCATAGGTTTGTGTGTAGAATACATTAAAAATTTGGAAGAATATTTCCTCTATATTTCACATCTAGTTTTTTAGTACTAAGTTTTAATCTAGTAAATTTTCCATTGTAGTCCATTAATTTTGGCAACACATATTTTAATGCTCCATAATATTAATAGCTCCTATGATTCGCATTTAAAATGATTATATTATTTCATATAATAAACAATGTGACTGTAGGAGCAAGCTTATTCACGAACACACACAAATATAAATATTTCTAATTAGAGAAAACTTGAGTTTTGCCTCACATAGTAAAATAATGTTGGTGCTCCCAATTCTCCAGTTGCTTTGTACAATTTACATGCCTACCAGCACTGATGGGTCTCATAATTATTTTATAAACATTGACATTGTATTTGATATTTTCTGTGCTACCAATCTCTGACTTTTCTAGTCCTAAAGTCCCCATTCAGATTTATATATTGTGACTAGGTCTGACCCACCTGAATTGATTTTGAACCTTAATTACCACTCCAAAGTCACTTCCAGCAGCACCTACATAAGTGAGTGACAGAATACCTAAGAGAAGGTATGTGTATACTAGAGGCTAGGAATATTTTGGGGTCATTTTAAAATTCTGCCTACCATAGACATATTTTGACATGTATACATTCAAGTATAGATAACACCATAATCAAAGTAATTACCATACAAATTACACAAAAAAGGTTTCTCATACCTTTTTACGATCCTTTGCTCCTGTGCCTTCCTACCCCCCTCTACTACTTCTAATACCTAAAAACCACTGATTTTTTTTTTATCATATGATTACTTAGGTTTCTTTTCTAGGATTATATAAATGGATCATACATTATGCATCTACATTTTTTTTGTCTGACTCTTTTCACCTACCATATTTAGTTTGGGATTCATATACATTATTGTTTCAATAATTTACCCCTTTTCATTGCTGAGCTGCACTTCATATGGGTCTACTATGATTTGTTTACCCATCCTCTAACTGATGAACATTTAGGTCATTTCCAGTGATGGGCTTTTATAAATAAAGTTATGAGAATCATGTATAACATTTGTAAGAAAACATACTTTCATTTTTGTTGCATAAATACCTAGAAGTCAAACAAATGTGCCATATAGTAAATGAATATTTCACTTTTGAAGAAATGGCCAAGCTGTTTTTCAAAGTATTTATGTCACTTTACATCACCAACAGTGATCTGTGAGAGGTCCAGTTTCTCTACGTCCTCTTCATTTTGAATATCAAATATACAATGGGTTTTGGTTTTTTCTGTAAGAGCTTTCCTTATTCTTTCTATTGAATTATAGGGTTTTCTACATACATAAAGTTCTACTTCTTTTTTAATCTGGGTGTTTATTTATTTATTTATTGCATATTTCACCAACTCCAGAATCTGTGCATTATAATGTTGCATAGAAATGGTGAGAACAGACACCTTGACTTATTGATACCATCAAAAGAAAAACATTTAGTTTAACTATGATGTTAGCCAGAGTTTTCTCCAAAATATCTCAAATAGAGGAAATCCCCAACTACTACTATCTCACTGAGGGTTTCTGGGTTTTTATGAAAGGTATATATTGGATTTGCCAATTATTATTCTACATCTTTGTAATGATCATAGCTTTTGTTGTTGTAGATTTTGGGGGGGGGGTATTTTTGCCATAAATGTCTGTTAAATATAGCACCTGACATTGATTGTCAAAGTCAGAAGCCTCTTACATTCTTGAGATAACCATTATCATGGTGCATTGATTTTCTTTGGTTTCATTCATTTCATTTGATCATCAATTGTTTTTCTGATTTTATTTTGTCTATTTATTTTTATTATTTTTCTGTTTTCTCTGTGCTTTCTGTTTTTTAAAAAAAACTTTACATGTGAGGTGAGGACATTCATTTTTAAGACCTTTCTACTTATTACAGATATTTTGTTTAGCAATAAAAAATTTTCTCTACTGACTAAGCTGTATCTCATAAATGTATGCTGTTTTCATTTTTGTTCAGTTCAATTTTTTTAAATTTAATTATGTCTTCTTTAAGACTCATGGTTTATTAAAAAGTATATTATTTAGTTTCCCAATATTTGTTTTTTAAAAATATCAATTACTCTACTCGGCAGCCGTCCATCTCGAGAGACGATGGTGTAGCTTCTTAAGAGTCTATCTGCACTGCCGAGAATGGCTGTGCAGTCCGACTCGGGAGTGACACGGTATCTGTCTCCTCCCGTGTTGAATCGACATCTTGCGATGACGCTGGAGTGTCCTCTCCAGTGAAGCTGAAGCTACAGAGCCTGGGCAGGGTGATATGGAGGATCTGCTGTTGCCCATGCAGCAGACCCCCCCTCTCTTCGCAGCTGAAGGGTCCAAGGGAAAGACGGAGTCAATACAGCTTGGCTTCAGGTGCGCCGCAGGAGTTGCCGGTGTTGACTACAACGTCAAACCGCCTTAGGGACTCCGGCTCCGGATTTTCTGTCGGGGTTTACTCCCTTAGCCTTTCCCCTGAAGAGGTATGCCGCAAGGCAGCGGAGGTTTTTTGGAGTCAGAGTTTTCCTTCTGATTTAATTTAGTAATAATCAAATGCTAATATAGTTAGTTTAATTCCATTTTATCCTTATACTTTTTGAAATATTTAAATCTTTTCAAATTTACTGAGACTGAACTTAAACCTTTGATGTGGTCTTTCTGGCTATATAATCTCTGCACACGTGAAACAAAATCTGTATTCCACTTTGTTGAGTGGCGTGTTCAACCAAGTCAGTTAAGTGCAGTTGGCTGATGACATGGTTCGAGTCAAGTTAAGATAGCATTGATACTGTTGTGTTTAAATATGATGTACTGTCTTATTGTGTAATGTTTTCTATCCATCTAATCTGTACTTTTACTCTTTTTCCTTTTTTATGGGAAATGTCATTTTTCCCCAGCTCTATGAGATATAATTGATATATTGTATAAGTTGGAGGAGAGTTGATTTGCTATCCTTATATACTGAGAAATGATTACCCCACTAAGGTTAGTTAATACCAACATGACTCACATAATAACTTTCTTTTTTTTACATTGTGGGAACATTTAAGACCTACTTTCTTAGCAACTATCAAGTGTATCATACAGTATTGTTAACTCTAGTCATTATGCTATACTTTATATCCTCAGAAGTTATCCATCTTATAACTGGCTGCCTGAACCCTTTGACCGGTATCCTTCCATTCCCCTACCCCACAGAGCTGGGCAACTGCTATGCTACTCTGTATTCCTTCCTTTCCCTGTTCTGTCTTCTTTTAGATTGCATTGATTATCTTAATGACTTTGCTTTCTTACTAGCTTAACTGTAATTACCCCTCCTTTTGTTTTTGATTTTTCTTTACAGTTTAGTAGGTGTATTTCAACTTATTTAATATTTTACCACTTTATGCATGAAAAGATTCTCCCAATTAAATTATCCTAAACTGCCTTCCAGACTTTGTGCAATTGCTAGCATAAATCATACTTCTATATATGTAATAAATGTTAAAATATTCTTATGCATTAGTAATTACCTTTGAATACTTTTAAGTAATAAAATATTTTATAATTGCACAGAAATTTACTATTTCCAATTATATTAATCTGTTTGAATAGATAGAGATTTCCATATTGTATCTTTTATTTTTCCTGAAAGACATTACCTAATACTGGTCTACAGTTTATTGTTTCTCTCATGTTTGCATATCTGAAAAAGTATTTTGCTACTTTTAAGAGATTTATTTGCTGAATATAACAATTTAGTTCAACAGTTTTATTTTTTAGTAATTGAAATATGCTGATCTACTGTCCTCTTAATACTGATTCCAAAAGAAGTCTGCTTTAATTCCTTTTATTCTGTTTCTCTATGCAATATTTCTTTTTTCTCTAGTTGCTTTTAACACTCGATTTATCACTATTTTTAAGGAAATTAAATTTTATGTGGCACAGTATGGTTTTCTTCATGTTTCTTGTACTTGGGTTTTGCTGAATTTGTTCTGTTGGTTTATGGTTTCAATAAAATATGAAAAGATGCCCACCATTAATTCTTCAAAAAAACTTTTACTCTCTTGCTTTATTATCCTTTGGAAATACAAATTATATACAAGTTCACTAAACTTGCAGTATTTCCTGTTCCTGCATTTTCTAATCCACTGTATATTTCATGCAGCATGCTTTTCAGATCTTGTAATTTTTATCTATAGAAGTTTAATTTTATTGACCTTTTATATTTTAATATTTATTAATACGCTTAATCCCTTATCTATAATAAGTATCTATAATATGTATTGAATGTCTTTGTCTACAAAGTCCATAATCTTATTTCTAGGAATGATTCTACTGATTTTTCTCCTCATTAAAGTTTATATTTCTCTGCTTTGTGAATACCTGATTCATTTTGATTAGGGGTCAGATATTGTGAATTTTTGAATTTTACCCTCTTGGCTGTGAGATGTTTGTTTGTGTATATTTTTAATTATAATTGAGGTTTGTTCTGAGCACACTAAATTTTCTGGAGACAGTTTGTTTCTTTCAAGACTTGATTTTAAGCCTCTTTATGGGACTCCAGGAGCTATCAGTCTGTTGCTTATTTTTGCCATGACTGAGTCAATATCCTTCTGAGGACTCTATCTGATGCCTTGTGATTTATAGTTTTCCACTCCGATTATTAGAACCAGGAAATCTCCACTTTTTGTGAGCATCTGGGATTGTTTCTTCTGCCTTTTTTTTTAAGTGGTTATTTTCCTGCTCCTGTGTAGTTCTTCACACTCAGAAGCTGATGAGTCCTTAGCTAAATATTGACAGGTGCCAGCCTCTCTCTTTGTCTTTCTGCACCTTTCTTTTTATCCAGCATGATTTTCTGAATTTTCTGGATTTTCCAGACTCTGCTCTGTCTCCTGAAGTAGTAAGATTCCTGGGCTCCACATCAATTCCCTTAATCTGTGCTGCAGCCTGGAAACAAATTCTAGGATCATGTGCTGGAGGATCAGAGGGCCAATCCCGTTTATTTCCTTCTTCCTAAGAATCAGTTCCTGTGTTGTCTACTCTCTAATATATGAAAACTAAAAATATTTTATTTTTAATATTTTGCCAGGATATTTAGTAGTTTCTGGAAGGAAAATAAATCTAATATGACTTGTTCTATATTGTCTTGAAGTAGAAGTTCTCTCTCTCTTTTTTTTTAATATACGTTCTTTATTTATTTGTAGAGAGAGGAGAAGGGAGGGAGCAAGAGAGGGAGAGAAACATCAGTGGGGACCTGGCCTGCAACCCCCACATGTGCCCTGACTGGGAATCAAACCTGAGATCCTTTTGGTTTAGTTTGCAAGCCAGAGCTCAATCCACTGAGACACACCAGCCAGAGCGGAAGTTCTCTTTTATTTGTAATATTAAGAACTAAATTTTGAGGCACCAGCTGTTTCAGATTCTTTATATTCATGAGGAATTTAAGATAGCAAAACTGTTGATAATGATCTATGCTTTCCATATCAGTGTTGTGCTAATGTTCCACATACTTTTATAATTAATATTTTTATACATCACCACTTAACCAATGTCACTGGGCTCCAAATATATATATGTGTATGTGTGTGTGTGTGTGTGCATGTCTGTGTGTGAGTGTGTGTGTAAGATGTGAAAAGCAAAAGAAATATCGTCGGATTTAAAATACATCAGAAATTCAATCACCCAGTGGAGGCCAACATAAAACCAATTGAAACTACCAAGTGATTTCTTTGAAATTATATACCAACATAGCAGAATCTGTAATTGGAAACAACTTTGTTAAAACTAGCTAAAAGAAAATAAAGAAAAGTTCACCCTAATTCCACTGGGGAACATAAAAATATATTTCACTGTCAGTCTATTTGCAAATTTTATTTAAAGATACCATCTCTGTGAATATTTAAGTACTGCGAACACGATTCCTCTTCCAGTAGTCAGAAATTTGTGTTCAGCTGTCACTCAGAGTGGCTACTTCAAGTATCCTGCTTTGAAAAATGCATTGACAGTTTTAACATCTTTCTTCAAGGACATCCTTTCATAGGGTGCCAAAGGGTACCCTGGAGAACTTAGATGATACATCTTTATGTTCTCTTTTGATGATAGTAACCCAATAATCATCCAAACAAATTTCAATTACTATTTATATCTTACATATTTTAGGAGGAGAAGGGGCTTGAGCCTGATAATATTTCAGAATATAGAGTATCTTTTCACATGAATAACCTTCTACCATATTGTTTTGTTTAATTAAAAAATAAAATATTTAGTGGAAATTTTCACTCAGATTAAATGGTGTCAAATAATTATAACTGCTATTTAGATTTTTTTCATTTGAAATAAGTATTTTACCTACTACCTGGGTGTTCTCTGAAAATTTTTCAAACATTTACTATTTTTTCTTTAATTTTGGCATGGTTTTAGATTTACAGAAAAGTTACAGAGATAGTACAAAGATTTTCAATATCCTCTACACCCACTTTTGCTCTTACTAGCATCTTAAATTAATGTTATAATTAAGAAACTAATATTGATTCATAGTTATTGTCTAACATTCATACTATTTTCAGATGTCCTTAGTGCCTTTCCAGGTCTCGCTGTAGGCAATCGCAAAGGCTTTACCTTGCAGACCTCATCGGGAAACCTGTTCTTTCGCCTCCAGACACAGTACACAGCCAGTGCATTAGAGCCCCGAAAGTATGTTGTAGGCAAGGACTCAGGCCCCTCTGGCTGGTCATGTTCTCCACAGGTTTACCTTCCAATCCCAGTGCCTCTGTTCCTAGATCTCTTTATCTGAGTTCTTCAGACACCTTTGCTGACACATCGTTATGCAAGAAGGAGGAGGAAGCCTTCAAGTTACATTTCCTCATTCTAACTCAGTACTCAGTACATTTCCACTCCTTCCCCTTCTCCTCCTCATCATGTCCCCACTCCCAGGGTCAGTGAGATTGTCAGAGCCATTTGCTCAGAGCTCCCTCCATAGTGAGAGGACCCTAACTTCTGTGCTGACTTACCAGACCTTCTGCTGGTGTGCTCTTCCATGGGGAAAATGGAATAGCAAGTTGCCTCCTCCGGTTTTAGAATCTTACTTATATCATCAGAGTAAGTGATTGAAGGCTGAACTTTCATTTTCCACTTGTTGCTTTAACTTGGTCCTCCAACACCTGGCAGCTCAGGTTTCTCTTACAGCTCAGCTGAGCTCCTGGCCCTAGTCTTTTCATGCTCTTCACTATGTCTTTTAAAAAGAAATGTTTTTAATTTTAATAATGTCAACTTACACATTCTATTGTTCTGGTACCATTTGGTATAAAATATTTTTTCTCCTTTGAATTGCCTTTGTGCATCAAGTAGAAGAAACAATTTACTATATTTGTACTGGTTTCTTTCTGTGAAATTTATTTTGTTCAATTCATGTATGAGTGTGTTCTTTTGCCAATAACATTATGTTGATTATTGCTGATGCAGAGTAAATATTTATGTCAAGTAGTGTGAGTCCAATGACTTTTATCTTTTTCAGCAACCTCGTGTTGACTATTCAGGTCTTTAGCTTTTGCATAAAAACTTCAGAATCAGTTTATTAATATTGAAATAACCATTTGTGTCTTATATCTGGAAGTTTGTATTTCTTCATTACCTTCACCCATTTTTCCTACTCCTTATCTCCTCTCTCCTCTGGCGGCCATCAGTCTGTTCTCTGTATCTATGACTCTAATTTTAAGTTTTATTTATTTTTGTTTTTTTAATCTGTTCTTTTATTAGATTCTACATGTAAGTTAATAAGTAAAGTCATATGGAATTTGCCTTTGTACAACTTACTTCACTTAGCACAATGCCCTCAAGACCCATCATGTTGTGGCAAGTTGCAAAATTTCATATATATCAGAACATCTTCATCCATTTATCTATCAATGAACACTTAGGTTCTTAGGTTGCTTGTGTATGTTGAACGTTGTAAATAATGCTGAAATGAACATAGGGGTACATATATCTTGTTGAATTCATGTTCTCATTTTCTTTACGACCATAGTTAGAAGGGCAATTGCTGGATCATATGGTAGTTCTATTTTTAGTTGTTTGAGGAAACTCCATACTGTTTTCTATAGTGGCTACACATATTTCCAGTTCCTTCAACAGTGCATGAGGGTTCCCTATTCTCCACATCTTCATCAAAACTTGTTATTTCTTATTTTCTTTTTTCATAATGCGTTTTTAAATAATGGTCATTCTAATAGGTGTGAGGTGATATGTCATTGTGGTTTTGATTTGCATTACCCTGATGATGAATGCTATTTTGCGTATTTTCAAATGCCTGTTAACCATCTGTATATTTCTTTGGAAAAACATCTTTTCATATCTTTTGCCCATATTTTAATTTGAATGGTTTTCTTTTTGGATATTGAGTTGTATGAGTTCTTTCTTTATTTTGGATATTAACCTCTATTCAATATGTAATTTACACATATCTTCTCCCATTCAATAGGTCACCTTTTTCTCTTGTTGATTTTTTTGTTTCTGTGAAAAAGCTTTTAATTTGAGGTGGTACCTTCATTTATTTATTTATTTTTTTTTATTGCTCTTGCCCATGAACTCAGATCCAAAATAATTTTTCTAGGACCTATGTCAAGGAGCTTATTGCCTATGTTTTCCTCCAGAAGTTTTATGGTTTCCAGTCTTACATTC
The DNA here is from genome assembly GCF_987537825.1 of Furipterus horrens. Classification (NCBI taxonomy): domain Eukaryota; kingdom Metazoa; phylum Chordata; class Mammalia; order Chiroptera; family Furipteridae; genus Furipterus; species Furipterus horrens. The sequence goes on along the minus strand of NW_028327177.1, from coordinate 17,189,594 downwards.
TCAAGTCTTTAATCTACTTTGAGTTATTTTTGTGTATGGTGTACGATAGTTGAGCAGATTCACTTCTTTGCATGTAAGTGTTCAGTTTTCCAACACCATTTATGGAAAAGACTGTCTTTTTCCCATTGTATATTTTTGCTTCATTTGTCATTGCTTGATTGACCATACATGTGTGAGTTTATTTCTGGACTCTATATTGCTTTATTGACCTACATGTATGTGGTGCCAGCACTATGCTGTTTTGATTACTATAGGTTTTTAGTATAGTTTAAAATCAAGGGGTATGATACCTTCATCTCTGTTTTTCTAAAGGTTTCTTTGGATATTCAGTGTCATTTTTAGTTCTATGGAAATATTTAGACTATTTTTTTCTAGTTTTGTGACAATACCATTGGTATTTTGATAAAGGTTGAATCTGTATATTGCTTTGTGTAGTAAGGGCATTTTAACAATGCCAATTCTTCCAATCCATTGTCAATTTTGATTTTTAATGTAACTACAGATATTATATAATTGTATCTTTAATCATTTTTAAAAACAGTAAAATTATATTATTAAAACTGATTTAGGAAATTCAAACAGTATATTCATTGGACATACAGAAGTTATAAACAGATGATTGATTGATCTTAATCTTGCTTTTGAAATTAAATGCCTGACTAATATAACCCTAGAGTAGTGTAAATATTATCAGTGGTTCTCAAAGTTGCAACTAAAAGAACTGGTAAAAATAGATGCTGCTGTTTTATGAAAATAGTGTAGGAAGGAATTTTTCACCGGAGTTAATCCACCAGTTATAATTTCCAAAAATATCTGCTTCATGTAAAAGTAATTATAGCTAATATTATTGAAAACTCACTTATATCATACACTGTTATTTGATCTTTTGTGTATATTAATTTATTCATTTCTAAACATACACAAAGCCACACACAAAAAAAGATACTATAATCATGGGCTGTGCAAAAAGAAACCACTGTAGCAGAGAGCTATTGAGTAACTTTTCCGAGATAAAAGAGGTAGAAAATGGATAAAATAGAATTAACACCTAGGCATGTGAACCCTTGGGCCAAACTCTTAACCACTGTAACATAGTAACTCTGTCACAGTGTGTAGCTGGGGCCAGGCTGATGGTCCAGTGATTTAGGCAGCCAGAAGTGTCCCATACTTGGAAGGGTCCTGCTCTTGGCTACTGTTGCTATGTTAGTTTTTTCATAATTTGTGAATAAGAGACCCCACATTTTTAATGAGCATTAACCCCCTGAAATATGGAAGCAGGCCCTGTGTGTGACCATTCTGATCATGAAAGGGTACAATTACTGATAGCTATGTAGAGGTAATCTGAGGGAACTCCTCTAGGTTACACATTCAAAATGTGTAATTCAGTGTAGTGGGGGAACACAGAATGTCATGTTTGTAGCAAAGAATGAATTGTTATGAAAAATAAATAACTAAATAGACAGATAAATAAATATAACTTTTCTCATGCTTTTATTATGGATATAAGGATATGAATATGTTAGTCTTCATGTACGCCATGAAAGGGAAGGTTCAGAAACTTCAAATATATCTGGAACATCAAATACACTTTTATAGCCAAAATGTTATTAGAAGAGTGAGAATGTCTCTTTGAAAACTTAGAAGGTGAAGACATGGTGCTTGACAATAAAATTGCAAATAATATCTAATTAGTGAATAAGCTTCTACCCACCTGTTAAAACTAACAGGAAATGACATTGTTTTCAAGAGCTGAAGACATATAAGTAACTTTTTATATTTTATCAAAAGAATAGAGGTAACATTATAAAGCTTAGCTTTCCATATATGCATGAAGAGAATACAATCTTCCCTATAAAATTTTTTAAATGAACTGTCCAAAAATTAGAGACAATATCATCACAAAATCATATGTGTGTGTGTGTGTGTGTGTGTTCTTTGTTGAATAAAAAATGAGCATGAATGCAATTCTTAGTAAATCAGGAATAGAGTTCAGAGCATCTTTTAAAAAGAAACAGAAAAAGAATAGCACAAAGCCATGAATATAACATTCACAACCTCCATATAGTTTTTCACAGCATTTTTGTCAGAGCTCCTGTATTTCATTTTCTTCATTTAAACCATGTAGCTTAGCGATAGTGTCATTTTGAATAAATAGATTTCCTTTACAACAACCTAATATAGATTTTATGGATAATTTATTTATATATGTTTCCTATATGCAACCTATATTTATTAGTTTCATTTAACTTATATATATATATACATATATATCAGCATAAAATATTAGTAGATATGTCAGAGAAAAAACCTTATTAAATTCTAATTGCTTCTCTTTTAATGATACTCACATTGTATGTCATAATGCATAACTCAAAAATGTTAAAATAATTAAATTGGTGCAGAATGCAAAATCTCTTAAACATGCTCATGTCTCATTAATTTTGGAGATTCCTGTAATCCTTTGAAGACAGTCTTCAGTGCTTATGGTATGAATTACAGTATTCTTAATGTGAACAACACTCTAATGGAGAAAATATGTTATTATTTAAGGGAAATTGACAGCAGTGAAAAATTAGTTTCTATTGCTGGAGAAGGAACAATATAACAAAGTTTATATTGAATGCCATTCATATGCATAGTATTATGATAAAATTAAAAGAAAGGGAAAGAAAAAATCAATCACTTTATTGTAGTTAACTTCATGAATAAATTAGAGAACGAGACAAAAACTTGTGATAGCCAATGAATAAAATATAGGCTTGTCTTACAACAAAGAGGAAAAAATTGAATGACCGAAATACTGGTATAGAACCCTATAAAAATGTCCAGGTATTGACTTGCCAATGTTTGTTCATCTTTTATAAATTATTATTTATTATATGACTGTCCGCCCCCCAAAAATAAAACTACTTTTTTTACTTGTGCTCTTGCCCTAGCTATTACTTCTAGACCATGGCTTCGTCCTTGTCCAAACACCACTGCATTACTGGTCAGTGATTATTCTTTATTTCTTTATTTTTGTCACAATTTATAATTGTCCTAATTTACTCCTTTATTTAAATTTTTTCTTTTTCAATATTGAGCCACCATTACTAATATACATTTGTGAGATCTTAAAACCTAAATATATATTTAATTTACTATCCTTAGATTATAATTACTATACTATAATTCTTTTTCCCATTGATTTTCAAAATTCCTGGAAGTATCTATACTTCACTTGTCTTAATTCTATCAGTTCATTAAAAGCTCACAATATGATAACCATCTTTTTATAAGGGTTAACACTAAATCAACTTCACTACAGTTATTACAGATTGTGATGTTAGGAATTATGAACTACATACAATCAGGTAAATATGGGAAAAGGCAAAAAAATTTTAATTCTAAATATCTGTCAGTTCAATATCTAAAAGAACTTTTCAGATTTCTCTCATTGGAGAAAGCAAAACATTATGTAATATAAACCTAAGGATATGAGCATTTATGAGCAATTCCTGTAACTTATGGAGGAACTGGTATACTGAACATAAAGAGAAACAGGAATGTGTCCCCAATAATGGCCAAAAGTTTTCGTTTGCTTTGGATGAAAGTGTAGAGTGCAGAGGTGATAGTTTTCTCTGGTTACTGTGACAATGCAGCTAGCTGTGGAATTATTGATCAAATGTTTTTTGGAAAATAACTTCAAAGTGGGAAAGTTCTCCTTTATCATCATAATAGTTAAAATTAAAATAGGTAATGTAATATTTCAAAACAGCATATTTTTAAATGATCTATAAATATTTGGTATTTTATGTGTATTCCTAATCTTTAAGAAAATTTATACGTTGGATAATAAAGTATACTGTGATTTCAATTAAAATTTTAATAAAGCAAATGAAAAATAGCTATTAATATAAGTTTATATTTTACCAATATATAGATGTTATTGCTATACTTAAGAATATCAAAGAGCTCCATATTTATAAATGTAACACTTAAGTAGTAAAGTAGTTGGGAAAATTTTGGTAGTCAGACTATTAAAGTATATAAATGTAAAAACATGAAGTCTGTCTGGAAAAAGTCCTGCCATTGTTAAAATAAAGAGAGTGGTTTGCGTGATATCATGTAACCTGGCAGCCAAGGATAATGGACTGGAATGCACATGTGTGAACAATGATGACTTTCCAGTACTAGTCAGTGGGTGTGATAGATACTGTTGAGAGAGCATGTGTACTGTGTGGCCATCGCATTCAAAATAAATGAGTACAACAACAAATCTGTATCAGATTTTGCTTTAAGCTTGAACAGTCCTCTGTGGAAACTATATTGATGATTCAGAAGGCTGCAGCTATGGGCAACTGGCGATTGGCAGCTTCATCATGGTAACAAGCCCACTCATGCGTCACATTTCATGCAGAGTTTTTTGGCAAAACATCAAATCACCCAGGTGACTCAGCCCTCCACAACCCAGATTTGGCGCCCTGTGACTTTTGTCTTTTCCCAAAACTAAAATAACTTTTGAAAGAAAAGAGATTATAGACCATCTGTTAAATTCAGGAAAGTACAATGGATCAGCTGATGTCAACTGAGAGAACTGTGTGAGGCCCCAAGGTGCCTACTTTGAAGGGGACTGAGGTGTCATTGTCCTATGTACAATGTTTCTTGTATCTTTTAACTTCTTCAATAAATGTTTCTATTTTTCATAGTACATGGCTGGATACCTTCTGGACAGACCTCATATATTGTATTTACACATCCAATTTAAATCGAGTAATGAAAATTGATTAATTAGGTTATAAGATTTTCTTAACAGTCTTGGTTATAATTTATTACATTAATAAGTTCATACAACTTATAGGTTAATTCTAAAGCTTAGAAAAAACTGACTTTTTAAACTCATAATTTAAAAAAGTCACAAATCAATATCTTTAAAGAAATTTTGAATAATTTATACCATGAAAAGAAATGTTGCTCTTCAGATGTGTAAGTTCACATTTACATATGACTGCCCATTTTGTGCAAAGGGTGACTTTCACTTGACTTCCCTCCCCATGCCAAAATTTTCTTAATCAATACTCTATTTCTACCTATTGAAATATTAACCAAGCATCAAGAACCAAGCTTAATTCCATTATCTCCATAAATATTTTCACCTTTGTCCTTTAAAATTAAATATCCTGTTTTTCTGTATTTTTCTGGTTGATACTAATTACTTTACTATATTGAAATGTTTGCACACATTTCTTTCTTCCTCTATGATGCCACCTCTTTGTTTTGAAGGACTGTTATAAACTTGTTTTGAGTAGACAGCTCCTCAATTCTGATATCAATAGCAACACAGTGCCTAGACAGACAATTAACACTCAGCTTTGGTCATAAAATAAAGAATGTATAGAATTTTAGATTGATGAGTAGAAAGTCATTAACACTAGATAAATTAAATTCAAAGTATACTTTTATTACCTATGAATCAGTTGAACATAATTTTTAGTATAAAAAAGATGTTCACTGACTTTTGAGGAGCCCTTTGGGACAAAGTGATCTAGTAAATTTCATGTGTTGAGTAATAGTGAGTTGAGTAAAAAGGTAATGAACATCTGTGGACTCCATAACTACCTAGTCAATACATTGAACCACAGTTTCTATGCACTCTATTTTAAAGCCTTAGCAAATAAAAAAGAAGAGCTAAATATTTCTTCAGTTCACTTAATAAAAGTTGGCTGAATGAGTAAAAAAGACTAAAAATTGTAATATAGTTTATGATGAGACATTAACTTTGTTAAAATGTGCACTTAAATGTCTTTATGTCCATAAAAACAATAAAATGTATCTTATATGCTTGTCATCCCATTCAAAGAAATGTGGAAAATTAAAAATGAAGAACAATGCAATTAATGAAATTACATGAACAAAGATACCTATAACTATAGAATTATGCATTTTAAATTCTGATGAGTTAAGTAACTTTATAATCTTGAAAAATATTGATATGATTTATTTGCTTTATTATAATTCTGCACAAATTTTATGATAATCTTTTTTTTTTTTTCATGTTAAAAATGCCCATTGAAATTTTGGTAGAGATTGCACTAAATCTCTGGTATGCTTTGAGTAGCATGGACATTTTGATAATAATAATCTATTCCATGAACACAGAATATCTTTCCCATTGCATCATCTTCTTTTAACAAAGTATCTTAGCTGTCATTGTATAGATCTTTCATTTTCTTGGTTAAGTAATTCATAAATATTTTATTGTTTTTGATGCTATTGTGAATGACACCACTTTTTAAATTTCTTTTAAAAATATTTTGTTGTTACCAAGGTTAACATTACCCTGATATCAAAACCTGATAAGAACTCTATAAGAAAAGAGAACTGAGAGCCATATACCTGGTGAATATAGATGCAAAAATTTTCAAAAAAATATCAAGTCAAATTCAACATTGCATTAAATGAATCATACACATGACCAAGTAGGATTTATCTCTGGAATACAAAGATGCTTTAACACACACAGATGAATACATTTGATGCACCACATGAATAAAATAAAAGGTAAAAATCATAGGATCATCTCAATTGATGCAGAAAAAACATTTGACAAGATTTTTTTGTGATAAAAACCTTTAACAAATTGGCATAGAAGGAACATACATCAAGGTAATAAAGCCAAATAAGACAAATCTAACATAATTCTTAATGAAAAAGTTGAAAGCCTTTGCTCTAATGTCCAGAGCAAAAGCTTCCATTCTCACTATTCTTGTGAACATACTACTGAATATCCTAGCTAGAACAATTAAACAAGATTAAAGGAAAAAAAAAAAAAAAACCCAGGCTTCTAAATCAGAAAGGAAGAGGTAATATAGCCTTTATCTGCAGATGATATGATCTTATATATATATAATCTTAAAAACTCAACCAAAAAACTGTTGGAACTAATTAACTAATTCAGTAAAGTTATAGGATGTGAAACTAACATTCAGAAATCAATTACACTTCTATACATTAACAACGAATCTATTCACTATGAATTCCTCCTTTTTAACCTATAATACTTTACAACAAAATCACCTTTATTTTCAATTATAATTTAAAGTAATAGTAAATGCTAAGATACAATTTTCCATGATGTTTCTGCATGGTACATATCAATTACTTTTCCAGAATATATTTTCAAGAAAAATACAAGTAGTGTCTTCCTAAGGGACAGAGGAGAAATTTTTTTCCTGAACAGGAAAATACAGACATTGTCTCCTTCTGAGGTCAAGTTTGGGCAAGTTTACCAATAACTCCTTGTAAAGATTTGGAGATTCCTACACTAAGGTTGCTCAGCTGTGACATAAATGCCCTGTGCATATATTATCCTCCTGGCCTGTTCCAAAAGCCTTCCATGGAACTTAAGAAGTCAACAGATACCCACATAAACATATTGTTTATGTTGCCTGCAGTGCAATGAGTAACAGATTCTTTTGTTTTTAATCTAGAATGCTCACATCTGTGAAATTGCATGAAGTATGTTGTGAATTTGCAAGTATAGTAAAGTCTCAGATCCATTTCAGTTCTTGACCTATAAAGCTCAAATGTGGAATGCATTTTAATGACCACTTATTATTCTGGTGAGGAAACCAAAGAATGTATTTTTTAATTGTTATGCCAAGATCATAGTTAGTTAAATGACCCATTGATGTTTGTTCCTGCCAGACAAATATCCAGTCCACTCAGATTCTCGTGTCTCAGATGAATATTTCTTTTTTTCTCCTCTGTTCTCAAACCTACAATATCTTGTCTTCCACTGTCATTCATAATGAGCTTATTTTTCACTTTTCTGGGAATTAGAAATCACTTGAGAACAGACACATATTTTCTACCCCTACTAACATGCCTGAGATTGTTTTTATATACAGTGTTTGAACTCCTATTATACATCTGATGAACTCTCCTTTGTCCTATGTGAAACCAACTCTTCCGCTTGTGTACTAAACTCTATTTCCTCATTAAGTGAAGAATATGATCTAAATAATTTTGCCATCTTGCCCATGTCTTTAATTAATGTTTTCTTTCCATTGAATTATTCCTAGCAGTAAAGGTATATGTAAAATATCTACCATTTAAAAAAAATCTTACATTTTATGCCCCTCCCACTTGTAACTCCGTTATTCTGCTTCCTATTTCAGTAACACTTCCTGAAAAATATCTTCTCCAACATTTTCAGTGTTACCTACTCCACTTTATTATTGCTAGTCCATCAAGAAAACAACCTGTCAAGGTCATTATTAAGTTCACTTTAATTAATAATAAATTCCAAATCTTCCTCTATCTTTCTCTTTCATTCTAAATGATGCAGTTCATCCTTTTTCTTTTGAGGACACTTCAGTTGATTTTTAGAACCTTATATTCAATATGTGCTTCTTTTCTTATTTTATTAACCAATCCATCTGTATCACCTTTGCTGGTTTTGTAATATGTAATGTTGGATCTTGGTTCCTGAGTTTGCTAAGAAGGAATTCGGAGTCAAGGACTCCAACACAAGAAGTTTATTTAGAAAGTCACAGAGGTAAAAGAAATGAGCCAGCTGGGTTGCATGACTCAGTAAAAGAAGGGCCCTTGGAGGTTCGGAGAAAGAAAGTGAACCTATGGGCCTGAAAAGGAAGGAGGGCAGGAGAGAGAGAGACAGAGAGACAGAGAGAGGGAGAGAGGGATAGCGCTCCCTGTGCCCCTTGACTCAGGAGTCTTTGTCTGTTTTCTAAAGGCAGTAACTTCAGGGAAGGTCTCAGGGGGAGGATCTCAATAGAATATTTATAAGCTTACCTGGTGTGTCCTTCCAGGGTAATGGTCTCTACTGATTGGTTGGCACTAGGGGAGGGGTCATTTGTCAATGCACCTGGTCTTGATATCAGTCAAGGCATTGCTTCTTCTGGTTTTGCTGCTTTTCTGGGCTTGGAGCTGAAACATAACTGAGGCGTAAATGTTATCTCTAGTTTGACCAAAACTCTGTCTCTGGGAGTCAACAGACCCAAGGTTTTGTTCCGTAGTTAATATTTCCCTCATTCCAAGGTTATAATAAAAAATTTCTAAAGTACTTATAATGTTTTTTTCATACTAAATGAACTAGTGAATACTGTAGTCAGTGATTAATTATAGTGGCAATATTTTTAGTAGACATACATTTTCTTTCTGACATTTTCATTCTTGGATGTGTTTCATTAAAAAAGATTGTAGTTGAGAGCTATATGATACGTACCATACATATGCACATATTTAAATGCATATATGTACTATGTGTGCGTGTGTGTCTGGTGTATGTACGGAAGCCACCTACAGCAACCAGATAAATCCCCTCCCCAACATGCGGTTTAGATGTCCAGACTTACGACACCATACTTGAACTAAAACTAAATAAAAAGGTTTTTTACTGGTTTAGTACTAACATAATGAGGCTCTCTGGAGAGAGTAAGGTGACCCTGCAAACAGGTCTGAAGATGATTTGAGAGGACAGAAAAAATGAGACTGGCTTTGGTTTTTTACTGTGATTAGTGGGTAGGACCACATGAGCATTTCTGCATGCAGGAAGGGGCTTTGTGTGCTTTGAATCAGTCACCAAACCAGAGGGCCTCCAAGATTTCTTAACCCCCTATTTAGATGTGGGTCAGAATGGGAAAGTGGAGGTGGGAGGGGCTGTGAGGGTTAACAGCTGTCAGCAGTCAAGGATGAAAAATATGAAGCCACTTATTTTATTACAATATAAATGTGTCAGTGCAGCTTTTCTGCTTCTAATGAAAAATTATATTCTGAGAAAATGAGTCATTTCATCTTCTCTTTATACTTACTTGTATAGACTGTTTCAAACTACTAATACATTTATGTGCACAATCATTTTCAGTCACCTATATGGTATTTTAATTCCCTTTGCTTCTATGAGTATTTTGCATTTAAGATTCTCAGTCTTGTGCAACAGCAAATTAGTCCTCCTAACACAGATTTTGTTATATAAAAATTTTTTAAAATTAATTTTTCATGCCTTGACCAATGTGGCTCAGCTGGTTGGGCATGTCCTGAAGCAAAAGGTCTCTGGTTTGATTCCCGATCAGGGCACAAGCCTGGGTTGTGGGTTTGGTCCCTGGTCAGGGCGCTATGCGAAACAACCCATTGATGTTTTTCTCTTACACTGATGTTTACCACCCTCTCTTTCTTGGTCCCTTCCCCTCTCCCTAAAAATAAATAAATAGTATATTTTTTAAATTAATTTTATCAGTTAAATTATTCTTGTTTATTTTTCTTTTACTTCTATAAATTTTCTGCTTTGTTATTTTACTAGCAGAAACAGCAATTTAATAATTCTCATTATTAGTATTAGTTTTTAAAGCTATGCATTTCCTTCTAAGCATATCTAATCCAAATTAAGTAATCTATTTTACAAATTGATTATCAATGCAATTTTTTAGTTAACCATATTCTCTTCTGTTACTAATTTCAATTAACATGCCTGGTTTCAGAAGAGGCAATCTTATTATTTTAAATATCACTAAATGAAGAAAATATTTTATGATATTGGCAGCTATAGAACATTGTAATAAGCATATCTATTTTATTATAAATTCTTGGAACAGAATTGATCACATAAATTTTGAAGTAATATATATAAACCTAACCACTGAGTGAAATGAATACTGAAAATATTAAAACATACAAACAGGAAAATATTTTATTTATAAAAAGGAAATAAGCTTAATTTGAATATATGATGAATTCAAGCAAAAAATCTTGATATCTAATTGTAAATAATCTTTTCTTTGGCTGTATGTAGTAAAAATTCTTTTGGGCTTCATTCTCATTAAGAGGTATTGTTTTTAATGTATTTTTAATTAAAATGCAAGAATATATGCAAATCCAAGATTATGTGAAGTTGATTTGCATTTATAATAAACCAATTCAAGCAATATGATAGAATTTCATTTAAACCAACATGTATGAGCTTTTGTCTCTTGTGTTTGTACAACTATATTACTGACAAAGCATTGGTCAGATTTTATAAGCATTTAAAAAAATTTAGATAAGTAGCGTTTTTACATAGATGCCCTTTTACATTAGAAGTGCCGTACAATGACTTGAGAAATGTTCTGTGACTTAGAAACAGGTCTGGTTGTCTGTCTGTCCAATAGAGGTCAGGGAAATGCTATACACATGTGAGCAGGCACCTTCAAATGAACTGAATAATGACTTTAATTTAACATTATTTTACTTAATTTATATTCTTTACTTTTATTCTATTTTAAAAAAACATTATTTTTACTGTTTAATGTCATTTTTAACCACTCTCATTCTCGCCACTGCCATCTCTTTTTCTCACACTCAAGTTTAGTCCCCTCACTAATCTTGCCTGGCACCAGTGACAATTCCTTCCTGAGTTCAGCCTTTTATGCATCGGTGTTGTCCCTTTCAGCGTGCTTTCTTTTGTAGTCTCCTGCAGGCTGTGCATTTTTGGTTCCTTGTTATCTACAAGATTTATATATTTTTGCTGCTTCTTTGTTTTTCATTGCAGCACTTGGTAGTTTATTTTCCTCCAGACTCCCAACATTTCTCAGATGCATACTCATGCATCTGCATTCTAATTAAAGTTATGTATTGATGTACTCCTGGTTTCATTGGCTAGTATATCACTAAAGTAGAGAGTGAGTCAGAGGGTGAATGTTCCCAAAACATTTTATAAAATGTGTTACTCCTTGAAGTACCTTCCTTTATAGCAATTTCGTTTGTGCCAGTATTCTGTATCCTAAACTATAGAACACTTAGGCTTATGAAACAGAAATAATTTTGATAACGTAAATGCAAATAAACCCCAGTCATATTTTACTATATTCAAACACCTATTGCTTTTTCTAATATATATTTATTTAAAAATTTTCCCTGGAATAAAATTTTACTTAAATGTGTTTCCCTTAATATTGATTTGTCTGCATTGATGAGATCCAGGGATAGAGATTTCTATGGATTAGATAAATTTTGAACAATTTTCTGTTGTTGCTTTGTAATGGTTTGCTTTCTTATTTGTTTAACATTTATTACACAAAGTTACATGTAGACTTGTCAGTTTTTTTGTTATCATTATTTTGTAATATGCACATATTCTTCCTTAATTTAAAGTAGTTTTCTTCTAAATTTCCTTCAGTGTTTGTTTTGCTTTGTTATGTAACCAATTTTATGGCCTTTTTTTTATTCACAAAAGAAAAGATTTTTTATAAGATATAAGGAGTCATGGGACTGGAATTCTAGTTCTAAACTGGTGGGATCTTTTCAGACTTTATTTAGCATATTTACTAGACAGTTGTTGAGACTTCTTTCTCCCGCTGTGGCTTTGAAAATAATGTGAACAAAATTTAATAATTACTTGGAATTTGCTCTCAGTCCACTGCTAATTTGACATTGATACAGTAAAGAAAAATTGTTTGGCTATGAATTTCAGAAAACTAAAAGTTCTTTAGGAATACAAGTAACATCATTATGTGGCTACCAGGGTAATGAGTTACTCCTATGTTGCTATCAATAAAATATTTATTTTTAACTAATATTATTTTGACAATAAATGTGAAATAATCATAGCTATTACTTTAAAGCGATGGATAATATAAGACAAGGAATTGCCTCTACTTTGTAATGGAAAATTTTTTTAGAAATTCTTTTACATGTAATTTATTTTCTACCATTAGAACAATTCTCTTCTCTGTGACATCCAGAGCAACACAATGGCCTTTTCTATATTTCTAACCTTCAGATATTTGCATATAATTGTTTTCTTACCACAGGCCCCTCCATTTTAATCAAAATGTTGTTTTTACTTTATTTTTATATTTACTTTAAATATATTTTATTGATAATGCTGTTACAGGTGACCCAATTATTAATGTATGTAAATTCATTTCTAGTTTCTGTGATATGTGTAGGTGAGGCACTACAATATCAGGCAATCATTTCTTCATACCTTCTGCTAGTACATTGGTGTTAGCATTATATTTCAATATTTTATATTTGTTTTAGCTTGAATTAACATTGTGGTATTTTTGTCTTGTGACTTAGAAACACATCCATACACCTACTAGTCCAAGAGAAGTCATGTAAATGCTACCCACAGGTGAACAAATTCTATCTTTGTTCCAGATGGTTATTTATTATTTCTAACTGCATTTGTTAAAGGAAACCTTTCTCCCCAAATGGTTAATTACCATCTTCACCATGAATATAATTGTCATATATATATATCTGGGCTATGTTTATTCGTATTCTTTTGTTTTAAAATTTTATATCTGTATTAGTTCCACACTGTAGTTTTTTGATAGCCTCTGAATTGAATTTGTCAATTTAGTTAAGAAAAACTGACTTCTTATGTCTTTTTAATCTTCTATTCAAAAACTTCATTCTAGAGGATGCCACCTGTATACTCTCGGGTGCTTTATTTTTCACTTCTTTGAGTTCATTCTTCTCTGCCTTTGTGTGTGTGTGTGTGAGTGTGAGTGTGATAGACAATGAATATTTGAACAGAGTAGTGACTTGATCTGATTTTAATGGAAATATATTCTAAAGATGCTGTGGATAAATCCTCCTAAAATTCTGTCTTAGGTTTGGTACCCTAGTAACAAAAATAAGAGAAGCAGAATTGGGCACGGAAGAATTTAAATTGTGATACAGCGTCACAAAGAGATCAGACAAATCCACATGAAGCTTGGAAAGGAAGCTGGCCCTCCTGAGTTGTTCAAAGTGCAGCAATGCTGTTTGGGCCTTTGTTCTTTCAGGTCACACAGTTACTGATTGCAACCTGACCCCAATAGCAAGGCGTCTACCTTTGGCTAAAGACAGTGCTAGGAGAGGAACACACATATAAGCCATCAGTAGTCTATGTTCCAAGCAGCTGGGCACCGTGAATGCCACAGTTAAAAGGGGGGAATCCAGGTGGCAGAACAGAGCATGTGCCTCACATGAAAACAATGGAGAGAGGGAAAGTATGATAGTAGTAGCCTAAGTAGGAGGTGATGGTTAACTGTACAAAGGCAGTATTAGGGTTAGTGGAGACAACTGTTAAATTTGAGACATATTTTTAACCAAATTCTAACCTAACGAAACTGCTAATAAATTTGAGGGAGCAGGCAGAGAAGAGAAAAGAGACAAGTGTGATTTCTAGTTTTCCTTTTCCTATCTTATTCCTGAACTTTGAATAAGTAACAATGCAAAGTAGTAATGTGGGGAAATGGCAGAAAGCAAGGGTTTGTGAAGGAAATCGGAAGTTTATTATAGAATATATTATAGTTGAGATGGTTAATATATATTCAAAGTCAAATATGCCGTGTACTATGCAAATCTAGAATTTAGGGAAGCAGTTAAAGCTATACATGTGGGAATCACCACATATTGAGTGGTATTTAAAAATCATAGGACTAGGTACAGTGACCCAGGGCAATGCCTGTCAAGCTTTTCTTAATTCACAATAAAAAGCATTTTACCTCTTAACCCACAGTCATGTATAAATACTGAAATGAAATTTTCACAAAATTGATTGCGTTAATTACACAGGATTGAATATTTGAAAGGAAGCACAAAATTTTATAGTTTGGATACTCATTAAATCTTTAATACAGTTTAAAAATGCAGTACAACAGGAAAAAAGAATTACAGGCAATTATTGGTCACCTGAGAGATTTCTCAGCCTAGCTCCCCAGCCTCCTTTCAAAGCTCCACCCTTGGTCTTTCGCTTATGAACCACCAAGACATGCACATGGAATTTTTGTTTTAAGGGAGCCCAGGAAATTTTTTCTGTTTCCAGACTGATTGTATAATCAGCCGAGCCAAGTGAGAGCTACCAATTTACATATTGGTAAATAATGTAAATTAATTTTTTCTGGGCACTTTTAAGGAATTTTCCACCTTTCAACAGCACATATATATTACTAGGTATTAACACTCATTCTGGTCTTGACCAAGAGTTAACACAAGGTTTCAGGCATTCTCAGAGCTAAAGCATAGGGCGGTCCCAGTACAACTGTCAAATAACTTTATCTCATGCACTTTCTATGTGTGATGATCCCTCACATTTTCAATTCAATTCTTATTTTTTTCATTACTTAAAAAAATCGAATTATTATCCATTAAATTGATTTCATGACTCCTTATTTTCAGGCCTCAATATAAAAAAAACACAAAGCTAGGAAGGATGTTGAGTGGCAAGGAAAGAGTATAGAGAGACAGAATCCTTGGAAATACCAACCCTGAAAGATCGGAAATAGAACAAATAGGGAATAGCATTCCTATTCTAACCTCCAATATCAACTATGTACCTCTTCAGCACTTAATACTTTCTTGTCACTTCTGTATACAGATGGGTGGCATTTTTCTTGTCTCATGTAATAGAAGGAGCAAAATTTTTATGACTATTCATTATGAAGGTTGCTCAGTCTTGTTCCAATTCAATAAGATTCCTATGTGGAATGATCATAGGATAACATTCCTTGGCTTTCAAGCCTCTCATGGAACCCTGTCATCTACAACACAAAATTGAAGTTCCTTGAATGGACATATCAGTTATATGGTTATAGATCTCCATCCCACTTTTCACCTGTAACTCTCTTCTTCATTTTTCTTATAACCAGTGTAAAGAAGGGTCTTTCAATAGGGATCTACCTGCTATGTAACTTACTAGCCTAACTTATGACTCCTTCCTTTTAGACATTATTTTCCTTCATAATAGGCTCATTAACTTTGCTACCTGACCAATTTCTATCATTCCTTAAAGCCCAGTTCATCATAGTGTATCAATTTATATATCGATCTTGTTGTCTAGCTTGCAATTTTATCAATGAGAAATTTATTTTTGTCCTTTTGTTTGTTTTTATATTACTTAATAAAGTTCCTGAATATAAGAAGTATTTAGTAAAATGATTTTTGAATGTGTAAATGAGTTAAGTGGTTATTTAGCTTATGGCAGTGCACATGCTCACTCAACGGGGTGTGCCACCCTCACTGACTAGTACAGTGAAGTCCTCATTGTTCCTGCGTATGCCTTCCAGTCTACTCTCCTTGGCTGCCTGGTTATACTGATTTTGCACACATCATTCTTGTTATATTGACAATGCTTGACTTTTTTCTAGACAGACCTCATATTAGCAATTTCATGTTTCAAATAAATATTCTTAAGTATAGAAAAAAAATCTGCATGTACAGTGTGACCCAATATAAACTGGAATTATCTTCTGGAGGGTGGGCCCCTTGTAGTACATGCTTCCCTGCTACCTGAGTGTTCTAGGAATTCATCTGTATCTGTGTACCAGGTGGCATTGTTGTGAGAGGCTGTGTTTGGATCAGTTAATTTTTTTGAAGACTCTTTAAACATGTTTGCCCATTTCATGATGAGTAATTTACCAGGGCACCTGTTCACACAGCACTGAGTGTTCAGCACTTTTTGACCAAAACCGGCATGACCCCTGTGCTCCACCCTCCCTATTTACCCGATCTCACCCCTGAGCAACCATTTTGCTGATGTGGAAGAGGATAAATAAAATTGATGAGTTCAAAAACTGCTTTGAGCAGTGAAAAAAATGTATGTATAGGTGTGCTGCCTAAAATGGAGAGTACTTTGAGGGTGACTGAAGTTTAAACATATGAGAATAAATACACAGCCATGGCCGGCGTCGCTCAGTGGCTGGATTATCTTCCCATAACCGAGGGCTTGAGGGTTCAATTCCCAGTTGAGGCACATGCCTAGGTTTCAGGCTCATCCATGGTCCTGGTGCAGGCATGTGCAACCCCTGGTTCAGACACATAGGATCCTGGTCCCAGTGCTGACCCCCTGTCTGGGTACTTACGAAGGCAGGCAATGGATGCTTCTCTGCCATCAATATTTTCTCTCTCTGTCTCTAAAAAGCAAACGAAATTGTCCTCGGGTGAGGATAAAGTAAGTAAATATGCAATTTTTAAAAAAATAAATGTTTTTTTTGGGGGGGTGTCCTCCCTAATACATTACCTTTATAGTAAGCTTATAAAACTCCATTTACATTTTTAGCAACTTTAAGTGCACTCAATTAATTTATGTCAAATATCCTTTAGATAAGGGAGATACATATGTCATGTTGCCTTTTTGATCAGATTTTGCATAGTAAGGACCTTGCATCTGAACGATGCTGACACAGCATAATATCAGGGTAATTGCAGTGACATCATAGCAGTTCCTTGGCAGCAATTGTGCTCTCAATAATGCAAATATAGTGCATAATTAAAGTAGAGGAGACAGCCATGATCAGCAGAATGCCTCCTCTGAAGCCTATACAATGTCCCTGTGTTATTGCTATGAGAGCAATGACTGCATCCTGCACCTCTGGGGACAGCACACAATGGGCAATGGGTGAGTGTTATAAATGAGGGAAACTGACATGTGCAACAGCTGTGTATCTTGGTTTCTTTGATGTTTAACCATAACACACACATTGCTCTTTTCAGTCTACCCAAATAGTATGAATACACAGCACAGAAGAATAGATTAGGGGGAAAAAAAATCAATTACACATTTTGCTCTGTTTGAATCTCTTTTAAAGTCCAAGCTGTTCTTGGTCTCATGAACTATTTGTCAATTTTATTGCATCAAATGGCAAAATATTGTATTTATCTTCTAAATGCCTTCTTTAATACTTTAAGATCACAAAACAAATTCTACTTTAGATTCAATTACTGATAATCTCCTTACTGAGAGACATAATCTAACTTAGTTAACTTTTTTATGTTTCTATTATCTCATCTATAAACTGAGAGAGATGTACTATATAAGTATTATGGATCTTCCAAATTTAAAGGACATCATACAGTACATTATTTATTTAGCTAAGTGTCTATCACTATGCAGATATTTAGTGCATTTTAATTATAATTATTACTATAATTATTATTTGTCAATCCTGACCCACCTTTTTATAAACATTTACAATTAAATGATATCAATTAATTTAACATGCGTTTAAGTGTTCTAGACTGGAATGTCTGTAAAAGGCAGGACCTTTGTCTGCATTGTTTGCTATTAAATTTCCAGTATTTAAATGAGTTCCTGGCTTACAAACAGTATTTATGTTGAATGGATTAATAAAATCTGTGTAGCATGTGTAATTCTAAACAAAATCTCAAATGAGTGATTTCAAGATTTTTATTAAACTTAAGTTTCTTTCCTGCACATATGACTCATAGATACAAAGAATTGTATGAAGTAACTGATTATATCTTTTTAGAGAAAAATTACAAAACTGGTCAGTTTGTTAAGTTTTATGTGCACCTGTGTACTAGTTACATTCATTGTCTTCAATGACGTAAACTTCATATATTTCCTTAACCATATTTAAAAATAATATATTTAGATGAAAAACTAAAGAATTTCTGAATGATACAGCAAAATAGATTATAGCAATCTTATTATGTCATCAGATCCAGGATTTCTCATAAATATTTGTTTCCAGAAAATAATTTTATTATTATTATTAATTTTTGTAAACTTTGGTAAATTAGAGATTAATTCGAACATAAATTAAAAATTTATGCCAAGTATGAGATTCTAAGTTCCTTTCTGTTCTGATATTTTAATTTTAATATTTATTTGAAATATTACCAGCAACAAGGTTTTCATCGATTTTCTATCTAAATCTCTGTCATTGGTTTTCAGTTGATATTAAAGGATCATGATATCTTGATACTTTCATTTACATCTTTAAAATTACTTCCCCATGAGAAAGAAATTGTGTTTACCTTGTAGAAGATAATAAGTAGCAAACATCAAATGAACTGAGAAACCTAAAGTCACTTTTAGAGAGTTTGGAGTCTAGCTAATTTAATGAGTTTCAATTATGGCCAAATGGTTTGTATAAGGTTCCTTTATGACCTTAACAATCATTCTCAGAAGGTGGTAGGTTTGTCACATAACATTGATTTTTATCCATCTTTGATTTTAATATACACTTAAATGAAAATTTTATGACACTATTATTATGTTAATATTAGAAAATGATAAACTGGGCTCAAATAGGTTATGAACTTCCTGTATTCATTTAAATTTGTAGTGGAATAATTTTTAAGCCAATTATACCTGACTCATTTCTTATATTATTTTATAGTTTATCAAAAACAACATTTTTATGCCATGTATTAATATTTTCCTCTATCATCAAATATCCATTCCTTTGAATTAAGGATTTACTTTTTTCCAATTACCTTTTCTTGAAAGAAATTACAAAAAAAATTAGTAATTTAACCCAATCTCAATAATTATATAACACTCTTTGGGATTTTTCATTCAAAATCATTTCCAAGAACAGGTTAAATAAGTTGTAAAGAAGAGAATATTTGAAAAAGAAGACACATGCAAAAATATTTTTTAAAAGTCATTTTTTAAAGCAAAGAAAATTTGCTTATAACTAATATTACCTACAGCCTTCAAGAGAAATCCTCAGGAAGGAGTGAATTACTTTTTATATATCCAATATTCTTCCCCCGTGGCTTTTACTTTACTCATGACAGCACTGTTGATGATTCTTCTGTGTCCCTACTGAAAATCATTTAGTATTAAAAACAAATTTTTCTGCACTGCCAACTCTCAAGAAAATATAATGCATTTGCATTCCTAATTTTAAAGTAAATAATTGTGAAGTATGATCATTATAACGTAGATAAAAGCTTAACTAGTTTCTCCTGGTTTGAAGGTGAAAAATAGTCACATTTCACAGTGAACACATTAACAGGAGTATACATTCACTCAGCAATATTATTTTTCGCTCATAATTGGGAAGACTGATTCTTATACCTGTAAGTGGAGAACAAACTGTTCTTCCTTTTCGCTTTTATATTTTAGGCATCCTAAAATTCCAAATGTCAGAACAGATCCTATCAAAAAACATTCTTGTACTCCCCGCAAGGTTGGCGTATCATGGAAATCTTTAAGCATGGGGGCATTTTTCATTTTGATTTTGATTTTCTCTCAGGGAAAGTAGATACTGGTTGTTCAGTATTGAAAAGCAAGAATTGGAGATGCTGCCCTTTTTTAAAAAATTCATTTCTTATACTAACCATCTGATCTATATTTCTATGGAAACAGGACAAAAAGGGCAGGCAACAACTGAATGGGACAGATTTCAAATGTTAGTTATCTGTGGAAAAATGTGTTTTAGTATCTAGAGCAATATAAAATATTTACATACTTTTCTGAAAAGTCAAAACTCTTTTATATTCAATTTATAGACAAAAGACTAAAAAGTAAAGATTTACTTGAATTTATCTCATTTGTGTATTTCTAAGTTTATGTGCTATCTTGAAATGTTGGACATATATATATAATATATATAGTTGAATAAAGAATAGGTATTTATTATATATATTTTATGGTTACATTATTATATCATAATATAAACTTGTATATTTATATTTATACTTGAAATAATTTGACCTTATTTTGTTTTTCCCATAGACCAGGAATTAATTAACTGAATCATTATACATACTGCATGAATTGCATTTCCAATAGTTATAAAGCATAGGTGACCTTAAAATTTCTACTTTTGCTCTCATATAGCACAATTTCTTATACTTTCAAAATAATCTTATATCAGCAAAATATATGACAAATACAAAACATAGTATCTGCGAGTCAGGTGACTTATTCAGGCATAAATAGCTAGGTGCTAGTGCACTCGTTTACCTGTAAACAATTTCACAGCAGACCAAAAGCACCCAAGGTCATTCTGTGATTATGATGGAGTGAGAAGGAAACAAGACCAGTCTACAATAATGACTGAGCACAAAGAAAACTGAAACACTGCCCAGATCACACTAATGACCTAATCGTCGTCGTCGGCAGCCGTCCGTCTCGAGAGACGATGGCGTAGCTTCTTGAGAGTCTATCTGCACCGCCGAGAATGGCTGTACAGTCCGACTCGGGAGTGACAATCCCTGCCGCACTTGTTACAGGTGAAGGCAGATGGCCGTTGTTGCTGCTGTAATGACCTAATAGCCACTCCACATTATCCTTGATAATGTAGCTGTTACTTCTTTACTGTGTAAAGCTTAACCCCACTTCATTCCTTCTTCCTTTTAGGTAAAAATTATTAAGATACTCTGTCATACCCTATGCAGAGCAACACTACTTTTTGAATGCTCTCCAAAATCATCTAACGTAAGTCAAAATCCCTTAAGTCTCTATTACTCACTTTAACTGAAACACTAAATAGATCCACATTTTAGGCTATCTGCTTGCAATTTGACAACAAATCGGCTTTATTGTACTATGCATATGTTCCTGGTGGTCTTTGGGGAGAAATGAGGAAGAAAATGCTTTAAAAATCTATGCAATTATTTATGCTATTAATTATCTGGTAGCACTGTGCATTTTTCTTAGAAAAATAATGTAAAGATATGAAACATCTCTTTTCTGCCAAACACCGTTGGCAATTTACATATTGCATCTTAACCACCCTATGAAATTTTGCAATTTAGGGAACTGGGTCAGTGGTAAATAATGGAATCAGTATGTGAATTAGTGTGTTTGTGCTAAAGAGCTGTAAACAATGCAACACATGTCTAGCATTAGCCTGTTTTCATGTTCTATCCAGTTAATGGACACCTCAGAAAAGCATGCCGCAGAGAAACCTCTTCTATTTAACAGCATCCTTTTAGAATTTTTCTCCTACCTTATCTCCTTAGTCTTTTTAAACAATTTTTATTCACTGTCTTTTTTGTGTTTATTTATTTTTATTTTTTAAATTGTTTTATTTATTGATGAGAGAGAGAGAGAAACATCAACTTCTTGTTCCATTTATTTGTGCATTCATTGGTTGATTTTTTTTTTTTTTTTTTTTTTTTTTTTTTTGGTTTTTCAATTACAGTTGTCCCAGTTTTCCCCCATTGGTCCCTCCCACCCAGCCCACCCCTTCTCCCGCAATCATATCCCTCCCCGTTGTCCATGTCCATGAGTCATTTATACAGGTTCTTTGACTAAACCCTTCCCTTTCTTTTCCCTCTTCTCTCCCTCCCCTCTTCCCCCTATTGACTGCTATTCTGCTCCTTGTCCTATTTAGTTCATTTGTTTGTGTTGCTCTTTAGTTTCCTGTGTTAGGTGAGATCATATGGTATTTTTCTTTCTTTGCCTGGCTTATTTCGCTAAGCATAATTCTCTCTAATTCCATCCATGTTGTCGCAAATAGCGGGAGTTCCTTCTTTCTTTCTGCTACATAGTATTCCATTGTGTAAATGTACCACAGTTTTTTGATCCACTCATCTACAGATGGGCATTTAGGCTGTTTCCAGCACTTAGCTATTGTAAACAGGGCTGCTATGAACATAGGGGTGCATAAGTTTTTTTGAATTAGTCTTTTAGGATTTTTCAGGTATAGTCCTAGCAGTGGAATCGCTGGTTCAAAAGGCAGTTCCATTTTTAGTCTTTTGAGGTAATTCCATACTGTTCTCCATAGTGGTGCACCAGTCTGCATTCCCACCAACCGTGCTGTAGGGTTCCCGTTTCTCCACATCCTCGCCAGCACTTGTTGCTTGTTGATTTGTTGATGATGGCCATTCTGACTGGTGTAAAGTGGTATCTCATTTTGGATTTTATTTGCATCTCCCTGATGGCTAATGATGTTGAGCATTTTTTCATGTGTCTATGGACCTTCTGTATGTCCTCTTCAGAGAAGTGTTTGTTCAGGTCCTTTGCCCTGGTTGATTCTTGAGTGTGCCCTGACCTGGGATTGAACCCACCACCTTGGTATATCAGGACAGCACTCTAACCAATTGGACAACAAGCCATGGCTGGATATCTCTTATTTAAAAAATTAAATTAATCTAAAACATCAAATAATGTATTGTTATAAAGTGTTTATATGAAATATGAATACCTTTAAGCTAATAAAATTCCTTAAAATATGTTGAAAAAGTTTGGAGAAGCTAATATCACATTTATGTACTGATATACAAAGAGACATTTTTATGTCTAATCTAAATATTGAAAAGATCAAATATTTTTATAAAACGTTTTAAGAATCAGTGTTGAATAATACAAAATTAAAAAGTTAACAAAACATAAAACATAAATGAAGTTCTACCAACTATAAATTCATTAAGACCATTATAAAATATTTATATTACATATCCACATACATTATATATTTAGACACATTATAATACAATATGATGCTGCGACACAAAAACGAAGATGAGACTCTTCCAAAAAAATGTGAGAAAAAGGAAATACAGAAATCAATGCAAGTAAAGCTTGTTTTTGAAAACTAAGATAAAATTACAGTACTATAAAATATGATCATTGAAATTAACAACTTGAGAGCCCTAGCTCTCAAATAGTGTAACTAAATATACAGCATTTCTCACACCCTCTCCCTTCTTACCTACACATGCATACTAATATACTATGTCAATATACTATAATGAGACAGAATTTTGCATGTTTTTGGAAAAGTATAAATGGATATAATTCCCCTAGTTTGATTGCTTCTTAAAACCTGATCAAGATATATAACCAACTTAAAATGTGACTTTTAAAAAGATATTTGTTTTAAAATTACTTATGTTGGTAAATCACTGGAAATTCTTTAATGCGACCATAAGAAAATGTATAAATGCATAATGGATTATTCGTATAGGCTTAACAAATATAGTCATTAAGTGGGTATATAGGAAAATGCATTAAAGTTTTGAGGACCTGGAGATGATCATACGATCTCAACACAAATAATTAAAAGCCAGAGAAAAGTTACAAGCTACAGATAAGCCAGAAAAGACATAATATAAAACCATGAACTTTAAAAGGATGTGGCCCAGAAAGTATCAAAAGTTTCTAGTTTAGTTGAGGGTTTTACCACACTTCACCCAAACAATTCCTAGAAACAGTAGGTGCATAGCAACACAATCTTGCATTTTTGTTTTGCTAGCCATATTTAAGGGACAAGTGAACTAAAAAGAAACAACTTCATGTATTTCTTAAAATACTAAATATCCTTATAAAAGATTCAAAATCTACAAAGTGAATACCCCTAAATTCCCTTACCACTCATACCCAAAAATGCAACCAGCTCATTGTCAATGTCAGAGTATGTTTCTTAACACTGTTCTGTGCTTCTTTGAACGTGGCTTTCAGAATAGCTCAGTGTTGAGTATTTACAATGCGTAATGTTGTAAATATGTATGTGTTTTGATTCTATTGTTCATCTTATATCTTTCCAATTATAACTCAAAATACCTAATTATTTCTTGATCTCAATCTTAGAGTCATGATACTTGAAAGTACTTAAAAATTACCATATTAAATTTACATGAATTGACATAAGATATAATTCTATCTCCCTACTTTAAAAAATTTCATTGCTTTCTATTGCCCTTGAGATAAATTTCAAATATTTTCCTGCAGCTTATGATGCTTTGCATGAACTATCCTGATTATTTTTCCAGCCTCCTCTGACTTTCTTCTTCTCATGCAGAACTATTCAACCAAAGTGGCACCCTTGGTTTATCTAACATCCCAAACTTCTTTTTGACAAAGAGTATACACCATCCCTTGTGCCTAGAGTCATTTTCCTCTTTTATCACCTTATATGTTTGCATTTCTTCATATCTCAACAACAATGACCATTCTTTACAGAAATCCTCCCTATCTGCACACTCCATATCTCTATTTTTATCATTTTCTATCCCTGTGGGCCATGCATCGCATTGGAATTACAATTACATAATACTTGTTTTCTCCAGTATGTCAAAAGCTCCACGGAGACAGGGATACTGATTCAAACTACATGGTGCTCTATCTCTACTGTGTTGCAGATAACCTATTGCACTATATAAATGTAATAAATACTTTAAATGATAAAGTGTATGAATAAAGTTCACTCTAAGGCTTCTATTAAGTGGATATTCCTGTATAGTGAGACATTAAATGAGAACACACAAACATAAATGGAGACATGACTTAGAGATTTAACTAGAAATGTCATTATAATAAAGACAGTAAAAGGGAGGGTGGCATTTTAAGATGCATGAATAGTATTTTCTTTTTAAGACCATCATATAACACCACATTCTTTTACTGACCTCTAAGAATGATATTTTTCTACTGTCATGATGTTACCAGTGGAGGAATACCAATTGTTCTTATTGTTAGTGCTAAATTTACAAATATAACTTTAATATTTTACGGATCAATACTGAGCCAGTAATTGAACCTGAGCAACAGTTTAAATTAGCTGAATAACAGTTGATTATGTATATAAGGAAAAATACTTTCTTAAAAATCGATTTTGTAAATTATTTTCCCTCAATAAAAATATTTTTGTTAAGTGCAAATTTGTGCAATGATAGTTATCTCCAAAAATATTAATATTTATAATATTACTTACATAGGAACAAAAACTGATTTTGGGAATGTAGTTTATATGAATGAACACATTTAAGCATGTGTGTAGATATATTTCAGTGGGCATATGGTCCTCACCATAAATGTTAAATTTATTTTACCAATCTCTTGTCAAAATAATTTTAAATGCCCAATCGGCATTCCATCTTGAAGCTCCAATATTTGAAAGTCTTCTCATGCTCTCCTAAATCGTTCTTTTATCCTTCTAAAACTAAAATGAATAATTTTTAAAGGAATCCAAGAGATTTTCTGGTAGTTACCCTAAATTAATAAATTATAATAATATTTTTCATGTTAACTGTAGAGAAGTTCTAACACAGTGTCTTTATCATACACTTATCTTGCTATCACTTTTGTTGCAGGAAATTAGGATTTCTTGGATCTGATCCTAACAGATTAAGCCAATACTCTCAGCTTTAACTTTTTCTGTCACATTTTCACCTTCCATATTGGCAAGATTTGTGATTTGAATAACATATCTATGAAATATTTCAATCATTTTGTAAAACTGAACTGAGTGAAAACTAAACCATATCTGTGGCTTTTTCAACACTCCTATGAAAACACATACGTAATCAAAGGAACAAATATATGCTCTTCTGTACACCATGTGCCTTTCATTAGAAAAATTTGATTCCATTTGGTTGTGTATGGATCTCGTTATCTAATTACAGTCTAATTAAAAAAAATAAAAACTGTTACATTGGCCATCTCCAGTCTTAATCATGAACATTAATATACTGTTCATTGAAATTCAATTTGACAGCCTTTTCAAATTCAAAGTTGGCTTGCTAAAGACCTTCAAGGTCATGATCTGTAAAAACACTGTTTTTCAAATAGCCCTGAACACCTTCTGCATGAAAAACTATTTTTTGATTATTAATGTGCAATAGAAAAATGATATAACCTTTCATACTGATCTTATAGATCAAGAAAAAAATTCACAAAGTAAGCAGGCAAAAATACCTTTAGTTAAACCTTGTATATATGATAAATGCTAAAAAGAATATTATTTGATATGTGAATATTTATTTCTGAAAAAAGAATCTGCATTTCTAAAAGGCCGTGCTAATATGCTGGGAGTTAATACCTGAGAGTCGTATCCTCAATATGAAATGTGTGGAATATCTGCATAAAGGTTCTCATCTTCACCACTGAGAAAAGTAATCAATAACATTGATTTACACAAAATAATATTGTATAAACTACAGTTTGGTTTATAAAGAAATAATTCTACTCCTCTCTGCTACATTATATCTCAAATCAACAAAAATATATGCATGTAATACATACTACACATTAATAATCACTTTAAATACTTTGGAGAATATGCCACACAAATCCATAAGTATATTGTGTAGTATAATATATGTATTATATATACTATATACATGTGTATTATAATGTATATAGTTAAGGGGTATTACTTTTGTAAAATATATATTTATAAAGTCTTTGATGATTTTTCATGATATTAATATTTATGTAAAGATATTTATCACTAGATATCTCTTGTATGTGTGTGTGTATGTATATATAAAATATTATTGGTCAATTTGAATTAACGGGAGAAGGATAATTTATGAGTAGCTCATAATTATATATCAGAGCTTCCAGGGATAAAGAGATAATTCCAAAAATTCTAGAAAACAAAGATCATCTGGTGTCTGATTTCTCATTAGTAAATCTATACACAGAGGAAACTAGAAAATGATTTTCAAGTTGTGAAGGGAGATAATTTTGATTCACCAATTTTATACCTTCAATAGTCATCTTTTAATGAGCCATGTATAAAATGAAATACATTTTCTGATATTCCAGAAATCAAGGTTTCCCACCCATACATCATTTCTTAGGAAATCACCTCTAACAAAAGATGGTCTGCATCAAAAAGGCAGACACTGTGAATACATTTAATAAGGTAAATGTCATAATTCAAAATTTTTGTCAGAGTAAATTAAGCAATTAATCATAATATTTCTAATATCAAACCCATAAATCAATTAGTCAAACTTGACTAGAAAGAGAATAAGCTCCATAGAAATTTAGAAGATTGTGTCATATTTTAAGAAATAGGTGAGATGAAAACAGAGAAGGAAGATGGATAAGTTGAGGATTAAATCAAGTAGTAGGTAGTTTAAGAATATATATACAAATCAGATAGGGAATAGAGTTTAATAAATCCTACCTGGTTCAGTTCTTCAGCATCTATTATTCTGCCTTTAATGTTACAACTCACTTTGTTTTTTTGTTTTTGTTTTTTCCATGAATAGATAATTCTTTTTGAGCCATGTTTTCTTCCAAATTTTCACAATTCGGCTATATAAGAAACATTTAAAAATGTGATTCTTTGTCATTGCCATGTAACACCAATAGATAGTCTGTATATGAATGAGTCAATGGGTACTCAGTGGATATTTGTTGTATGAATGAATTAATCAAACCATGAGGACCTAGAATAATGTTGTCTTATTGGAAATCAAATCTTAATGGTCACTAGCCAACCTCAGGAAAGAAAGAGCACAAAGTGTCTTCCTCACAGACTTGATACAGGGAGTAGAGTGTGGAGAGAAAAGGAAAGAAACAAGTAACTCTTTTGCACTAAAAATTGATAGAATTTGTTAATGATATAAGTAGAGAGGTGTAGATGAAGAGCTGATTTGAATGATTAGAGATTTTTAAAGAACTGAGTTTTGAGTTCATTGCAAAATATATTTTAATAGAGAACTGATAATATGTGCAAATAGAGATACCAATGCCATTATTTGTTAGCATAATTGTTTTTCCCAGCCTTTAGAAATATTGGAGGTCCTTGTAAATTTTCTCCCTTTGATGTGTTTCCATAACACCATGGGACTGAAGTATTACTGTCTAGACACTTCACACAGTTTATTGATTTTGATCTACTAAATTCCAAATTTCTTGAGAACAGTAGACTATTTTTATTTTATTTAAAGAGCCTCTATATGTCCTGATACACAGACTTTCTAAAGATGCATGGTAACCTGAATAAACAGGTCAAAACATAAAAAAATAAGTAGGTATTCAAGCTGGAAATTCTTTTCCAATCAGGGTTTAAGTCAAGTGCTGGGTATCCTGTAAGTCCTCAATTGTAGGCAAAGCTGATATGAACAGACTGTAAGGAAGTATTAATAATGGAGAGTATTTAGAAATTAATCAGGCTGCATAAAGTAAATGCATTTAAAATAAAACAGTTTTCAAAATAATCTACTAAATACTTATTAAAAGTTTAATGGGAACATTTTCTTATAAAAGAATACCAGAAAACATTAAAAATCAGGTAATTTTGTCCCCAATAAAGTATTATTAAAGCTATACTTATGTTTTAGAAAGTATAGACAGAACAAATCATCATAAGTTGATATTTCCTTGAATACTTTTGTGAAAAAAATGTGGTTGCAAGTAAAAAATTGTTTCATCTTATATTAGATTCCCTCCCCACATGAATATGAAGTTCATTTTGCAAAAATATTCTAAAATTTCTTATTTTTCCAAAGACCACCTTTAATTCTTGATTTTCAAAATAAATTTTATTGTTCCTATAACTACATTATTTCTTCATGTTTTCAATACTTAGGTATTCATAATACTAACTCTATCAGAACCTTACCCATCTGGCTTTCTGTGAAATTGAAAATATTCAAGTCACTTTCATAAACTTCATTATATAAAACATTCTCATAGTCTTATTTTCAACTTATTTTTATGTATTTGCATTATATTGAGAGATAGTCTAATTGTTGAACACTTAGAAATAGAGAGAGTAGCCAAGTGAAAGATATAGATTGATTCTGGTTGTAAGGAACAGAGATATTGAAGTGAGACTAACTTAATAAGTGTGTATTTAGTGAATACTGTGCTGTTAATGTGATTATTTCTTCCAGAGGAAATTTAATTAATAAGCATGATAATCATGTACTAAATTAAGAAATTTATGGATATATACCAATGAGTCCACTTGTCACAGAACCCCGCCAATGCTGTTCTGAAACAGCTGCGGGGTCTTATTGTCCACTGCCAAGAGGGTGACTCCCAAAGCAAGAGTTAGGTGAAAAAGAAAAGGGGTTCTTTATGTAATGGTTATACAGATTCAGAATAATGATAGATTTCTGCCGTTATGTCCTGCTCCTTTTAAAAACACCCAGAAACACATAGTCCTGCCTCCCTTTGCGAAACCAAGCCAGTTTCAGAACACACCAATCAGAGGTTCCATTATTCAGAAAAACAGAAGTCTACAGATCAGCATTCCCAGTCACAGTTCAGCTTCAAGCATCTTTCACAAATCCAGGTGGCCAGGCAGGTCCCCCGCAGCTCTGTCAGCTCTGCTTTGCCACTGTCTTCTCCAGGCAGACCTGAATCTGGGTGACTGGGCAGGTCCCCTGCTGCCTTACGAGCTCTGGCGACTCACTAGACTTCTGGCTTTCAGACCTCTTTCCTTTCACTCCAGGCCTCCTGGCTTCTCCCCTAGACCCTCAGCAGATCTCCTCTCTTACTCTCCAGACCTTGTGGTGAACTCCCTTCTCCTTCAGACCACACTTATTTGAATGCTTGCCATGTAACTTCCCGTGTGACCTCATATCTAGCCCCTCCTATGATGTGTTAGTGTCTGCCATTTTTGCCAGTTTCCTGTATATTTTACCTTTTTTTGGCTGCTATCTCTAATCAGAGCAAAAGTGCCTAGCAATGCATGGACATCCAGAGTGGGCATCCACCCCCTGGGGCTTGCACAGGTGTTATATGAGCTGCCTCCAGCTATGTCATGCATCCCTGGGAGTTCTCACTGTCACTTACACAGTTCTTAACTTGCCATTGTCATGCACTGTATCTTAACTGCCTGTATCATCTACTCCCCTCATTCCCTCAATCAAGGATTGGGGGAATTGTTCCCCTATATTCAGGGAACCCTCATTTTTTACCCCGTTACAAACTCTTCCTTTCAACTGCTGTATTACTCAGACTGTGTAAGACATAACCTATGTTGTATCACAATGCAAGGGCCTGTGATATACATTTAATATGTACAAATGTACATGATCAAGTTTCCACCTGCAAGGAGCCCACATCTCTCTATCATTCCTCTCTGTGTTATCTCTGTGCCTGCCCCCTATAGTCCCCAGAATCTAACAGAATTTCTTCCATTACTTAAGAAAGGTGGCTTCCCTAAACTGTTTTATAAAAACCCCATAAAACTCCACTTTTTCATGAACTTTTATCTAGCTACCTAAAAATAACTTGTTCTTAATTATGATATAGTGTATATACAAAAAAGATGGGTAATATGGTGGATAATTTTAATAATTCAAAATATTTTATAAGATTCATAGTATTTTTTAGTTCATACTAAATTTTCTAATGTTCATAAGCATCTAGAGGGTAACACTGCAATTCTGTTATGCTCTGAATAGCATTACTTAATGCTTATATGCTGTTTATTACAATATATTTTAAACCATTTATAGTAAAGGCAAAGGTGCAATATAATATTTATTATAAGCCACTATTTAAAATAGCACTTTACTAATCAAGGTGTTTGAAATGAAGTCTTAGTATCCTAGACTGCTACTAAAATGAGGGGAAATATAGAAAGCAAAACAAAGTGTTAAAGTGAATATTTTATTAAAGTGAACAAAAACTTGCAAAGTAAATCATCAACTCAAATATATCTGATTGCTTGGGAGATATGTTTTATTGTTTAACTTTAATCAGTATGACAATCCAATTCAGATACTGTAGTAGCAATAACTTCGGAAAGTCTTTAAACAGTTACTGCTCATCTCTCTTACATGCAATTTGATTCAGGGTGTTTCAAATTTGAAACAATTTGAAAAGAATGCAGGCATTATTTGAAATTGTTAGTGGAGGTAATTGAAAAAATCATTTTCCACTTGATGTTTCTCATGGTATCATGTATCTTATAATAAGGCCAGAAGTAAAGAAAACTCCACTAACAATATATAAGATTTACTTGAAAGTATAGGTATTTTCTATTTGTAAAATAGACTTTTGTAAGAAAATACACATAAATACACACTGTACAATTCCATAGATAAAGGAAACATAATATCCAATATCCCAGAATAATAGGGAGCAAGCAGGTTATGGGATAAATGCCATTGGAATCAAATCCAAAAGTTTTGTTCATTTTATGTTGTGTTTTTACCAAAATTACGAAGAATGTACTATACCTGTCAACTTCCAAGGGTTTCCTGAGATTTATTATATGACTTTTCCTTTCCAAGGTCTTTTTAATGGAAACTATATTGTTAATTATAGCAACTTGGAAACATGTACCTTTCAAGAAAACTTCTATAAAAGGCAAAACTGACCAAAAAATGAGCTCAAAACTAGTCTGGAGGATGTCAGAGCTTTAAAGAGTTTTGGTTTAAATGTCCTAGAAACTTCTCATGAGAATTCCTAATGAAAATTATGAAACAAGATAGCCAAGGGAAAAACTTATTTTCCTTATTCTTCGTATTTCTTTAATTGTTTAATCAGTATTGCTTATCATTTCTGCTATTTGCAGAATAACTGGGAAAATTAGCTGAGAAAAACTGAAGAGGTGAACAGATAGGAAGTCCTCAGGACAGTAAAGCATGAACAAACCAAGCCTTCTGAAATAAGCAACTTATCAGCCCCAAATACTATAATACTATTCCTATATCTCCAATCCACCCTCACCACTTCACCCCCTTCACCCCCTTCAAAAACAAGCGAATAACAACAAGAACCCAGCATCTTCTACAAGCTGATCTTGGAACAATTTTTTAGTGAAACCCAATATCTAACTTATTTTTTATTTATGCATCATTTGAAAAACATAATTTTCATGGGAAGCTCACATATTTATGGTTGTTACACTTAATCTCAGGAGTATAAAATGTAGTTGGGTTAGTTGGAGATGGAAAACTTAGTAGAATCAGGAGATAAATGTAAAAGAAACATATCATTAGAAGATGGTAAAAAGGAGAATAAGATGATTTTTCAAATTAATAAAGTATAAAATGAAGACAATGAGTTCAAAAGCCAGAGAAATTAGTAAGTGGGAAGATCCACTTCAAGGCATTTACTTTGCATGTAATTTTTGCACATGACAAAAATAGATTAGAAAAGAATTAAAACATACTTAATGCCTTCAAATAATTACAATATAATAGGAGAGACATTTATTCTTGGTATTTAGTGCGTGGTCAGCTGTGAGACACCGTCACAGACCGGAATTTTCAGAAAGCAATATTTAGACCTATGCACATGGAGGACATTAATTGGGAAACTTCTCTGGGTGATAACACCTGTAGGAAGCCAAGGAGGCAAAGGGACAAGTGGCTGTGTTAGTTTTCCAAAGTTGAGGACCCAGGAGAGCCAGTGGGTTCCTTTCAATTCAAGTCGAGGATTTTCAGTAAAGGGAAATATAGGCTGTGTTGTATTTTTAATGAGTGATTTAAATGGCTGTGTATGAAGTAGACAGGGTTGTAGGACCAAGATAAAAGGAGATGAAAGAGTTAGGAGACTGTTGCCAGAGTCAGAGTAAGAGATGATGATGGTTTTATTGTTGGTCACAGAAGATTGTAAAATGCATTCCAGATGTATCTGAAGGTAGAACCAACGGCAGTTATTGGTTCATCAATGGAGTAATAAGAAACAGGGGTCAAAAAATTAGTTCTAAGACCTGTAAAACCAGAAGAATGAAACTGATATTTACCAAATATAAAAAGACTGGGTAAAAGTGAGTCAAGAGAAAGAATTCAATTTGCATTTAGAAAAGGTAAAAATAAAGAGTTCTGTTTAGCACAATTTAAGTTTGAAATAATTATCAAGCATCCATGTAGAGACAGAGTCAATAATTCTATGGAGATTCTGGATTTCAGTGATATCAGGACTGATTTATACATTTGGGAAGAGTCAGAATACAATGAAATTTAAGGTCATTTACCTACTGAAGTCTCCTTGAGAGTGAATGTAAATATAGATGAGAAGTCATCCAAGAGTTGAGTGCAGTGTAGTGATCTGAAATCCAAAGGAGCGATTCTCATCTAAAGGCACTTGCTATAGAAGCAGAATTGAGAAAGAATGATGTCTTAGAAGCCAATATGAATGTGTGTCAGGAAGCCTGAGCTCTCCACACTGCAAATACTGCTCAGTTGAGTAAGATGAGGGAAAACAACTGATCTTGAGATTTGGCAATGGGAATATTATTGATATTTCTGAAAAGTTCATATCTAGTAAAAATTTTTGGTATCAAAAAATGTGTGTTTGTTAAGAAAAAGAACAAAGGGAAATGGATATGATGAGTATTGACAATTCTCTGGAAAAAAAAATCAGATTGTAGCTCTGGCTGGAATGTCAAAGACAAAAATTCCTGCTTAGGTAGAACTTAGGAAATGAGATATATTTGTAACTAGTCACATATTACACTCTGATTAGAGTGTGAAATATAGAATAATAGAGAATTATGGGCATAGCTCTATGGAAGCACAAATTTATAAACCTCAGTAAGAAAACTATTTATAGTTTCTTATTTGGTAGCACTGACAAATTTGTACAGATGTCCTGCTCTTTGACCTGATATTTTAAAAAATCAAAACTAAATGTTCAAATATTTCTCCTAAATTTTTTTAACTTGAATTTACCTTCTCAATGATTTGGAGAATGGCTTCAACTCTCTTGATAAGCTGAGTAGACATTTCTGTAAGATCTTCCCATTAAATCCATGTGTTTGAGGGAATCCTGACAGAAGAATGTCTTGTGATTTTTCAAAAGTAGTCCTTGAGAAAATTCATTGAGATAGTTTCACTCATTTGGCAAAATAATTAATTTAATCATCAGCTTTAACTTGTAGTTCAATACAGAAGCTAGAGAATTATGCCAGGTTCCTGAATGTATTCAATAACATGTAAAAAATTTAATTATTTTCAATTATAATTCTAATTTAATTGTATTCAAATTACAAAAGTTTTGTGTGGTTTTTTAAATATTTTTGTAGTCAGTTGGGAGAGAGCAAGTGATGTCAATTTTAGAGAATTTTAAAAAGCTTAGAATTGTATTAGGAACTGAAAGAATAAACAGATTAAAAGTGAACAGAAAATACATTAAAGTAAAACTAATGTAGAAGTACTTGTTATACAAGATATTTGTCAATATTAATTAAACAAAATGCATTATGACTAAAACTATTGTCAATTGACCAAGTATCGATAAACACAACAAGTCAAAATGTATATATCTCTGGAATAATATGATTACAAGTGACATGACTCTGTAATATACTGAGATAGAGGAATATTATTAAATAAGTTATGATAAGACACCTAGCAGTATTGGAAATATATCTACTTTGAACTAAATTGAACAAGCTAGAAACAGATCTACATATCACTTTAGGCAGATAAAACAGTATTAAAACATTAAGAATAGAGTAAAAATTATCTCTCTATATAAGACTATTTTTTTTTCTTTTCTCAACTTGACAATGCATTGGCAAAAACTAAGGTTGGTTTATTGTTATTTGCTTGTTTGTTTTTATTTCTGAACTCTGAGTCTTTCACATCAGATTCCTTCATGGTAGGGATTTTTAAAAATCTGGATTTTAATATTTAAATTAATCTTATTCTCCACCATATCTTAGGGTCAGATGAAATGGGCTAGATTAGCACCATCCAATATAAATACTGGGTGAGGTGAAAGTAGGTTTACAGTTATGAGTACACACAAGAGTTTATTCTAATAGTATCATTTATTAATTATTATATTATTTTTATATGAACAACTGTAAACATACTTTTTCTCCACATTTTATAATGTGGATAAATATATGACTTAATTTTCAGTAGTCAATTAAAAAACAGAGGAAGAGGTGAAATTAATTTTAATATACAATTGATCCTTAAAGACCATGAAGTTGAAAATCCACCTATAACTTTCGGCTCCCACAAAATCAATCCTTCCTTAATATCAGTGTGAGATTGTTTCCAGGAACACACACCCTTCCCCTTTACCAAAATCCATGGATGATCAAGCTCCCTATATAAAATGGCATAGAGCAATGCATACAGTTTGTTCTTCACACTAGCAGATTCTCAGTCATGGACTGAAAATACTGTTTGTTGAATTCATGGGTGAGAAATCCAGGGATACAGAGGGCTAGCTATATTTATTTTTTTAAATCTGTGTTATAAGTGGAACCATATAGTTCAAGTCCATGTTGTACCATCTTCAACTGTAATATTTTAGCTAAAATTATTCTAAATATTATTTCA
Source organism: Furipterus horrens (assembly GCF_987537825.1). Lineage (NCBI taxonomy): Eukaryota > Metazoa > Chordata > Mammalia > Chiroptera > Furipteridae > Furipterus > Furipterus horrens. The sequence continues at coordinate 17,153,918 of NW_028327177.1, read as the reverse complement.
CAGGTAATCAGGATGAATATCGTTTATGATATAGTTTAAATTATTTTTTATACTGTCTTTACAATCCACTATGCAGTTCAATCTTAAAGTACACTCCCTTTCAGACCAGCCCCTGCAGTGACTACTGTGTTGGACACACAGGACTATACCTGCCATTTCAAGTGTAATCTGATGGTGTTTTTGCCCGCTACCTCTCCAATCTTAGGGGCAGTAACTTGCCCCGTATTCTCTTCTTTATGGAACCAAGAGGAGTTGTTGGTTTTCAGTCTGTTTAGCATTATTCTTTTTAAGATGGAGTAGTGACCGGCTTTTTACATGTAGGATATAAACCCAGAAGTCCAATGTAATTTAATCTTAAATATCATAGGCGTTGAAGTAAGGAACAAAAAAATTACCAAGACTGAAATAATAACCAGAGATGAAAGAAACAAAGTGAAATAGTAAGGGATTTATCTTACATAACACAGATTATCATAGCAACATGTGTATTTGTTGATAACATAAGCCAAATTGCTTAACTAGAGTATGACAAAATCAATTGTTTTAAGCCAAGTTGAGATATTTACAAATATTACCCAATTTTGTTAATTTATTATATTGTCCAAGAAAACATGTCATTTAGTTCCATTTCTTAAGTCATTTGTTTGAGGTTCCATTTTTCTGAGATACCGAATATAATTTGGAAGCAATAATTACAGGCCTACTGGTTCAGTAAGTAAGTTTTCTCATCGACATCAAGCCATTGCACCGGCAGCAAACTATACAAACTATAATCACAACATACCTTGCTACTGTGTGCATGAAGTTTTACAATTGTAACAGATTTGTTAAAATGGTTACAAAGTTGAGCATAATCACTGAATTTTGAAGTTTTCCATCTTCTGAAGGCAATGTCTAATTAACATTTTTTAATCAAGAAAATATTTGGTTTTCAATTAACATGATTCATTCTTTTAGCTGAATTGTGAGATGAACTTGGCAAGTTTTGAAACAGCACTTCAGATACTTAGATCATAAGCCTGATTGGGGGCTCTCTCTGTGTAGATCAGCGTATCTTTTCTGTTTAGCACAAATGCAATTATTTTTTAAATAAGATCAGCATGCTTTCTTAGAAATGTTTTAAATAAATAAACAAAAAGTGGTTTATAATTTTTTTCAAACCACATGACAGTAGGTAACAAGTAATAATTATTTCTAGATTTCCATTAGTTTGAAGATATTACCAAATAACCTGATACTTTCAGAAGATTTTATTCCAGAGAGTTCTTAAATAAAGTCATTTAAATCATTTGGATTAAGATAGTAAGTTCACAGTCCATTGTAATAAAATGAAGCTCTTAAATATATTTTGCATTTTACAAACATGTTCCCAAATATGTTGGATTGTTGATGTTTTATAGCAACAAATCTAAGAAATGAAATCACATCTTAACACTGACTCCATTTAACATAATCAATATCAAGCCAAATATCTTAACATTACTGACAAAATAAAAATACTCCAATATTTTATCTTTTTTTCAATTATAAATTTATGAAAATTGACTAAATTTAATATTATTCACTCATCAATACTTGTATTTTGGTAATATTAATTTTCAAAAATCAAATGTTATCACTGTATTTTTATATTTATTATAATATGTGATGCTGGATTATCTTTAAAATTAGTAATGCAAAGGTTATCATTACATTTAAATAAAAATGTGTACCAATAAAGGAAATATTGTTTTAGATAGTAATGTAGTTAAGAATGTATTGCCAAAGAGTGGGGAAAAGATATGTAGGAAGCTGCATTTTCACAGCAAGAATGATTAAAGATTGAAAAATCTCAGTTGTAACCATTAGAGGACAATGACATATTAAACAAAAGTTTATTCCCAAGACTTCTTTTTCTTCTGTGTATTAAACTTTTATTAATAACTCTTCTTGTTCAGCTCTAAAACTCAAATCCCCCTGTTTTATCATATTGCCATGTGATTGATAGTGATTTAAAAATTAATAATATGTATTTTACATCACTTTTCATCCCCATTTCTTAAGGCATTATAAGATTTTTCTTTAAGTGACAATTCCTATAATAAGGTATTTTAAGCTTCTCAGTTATATGAAGATCACTTTGGAACATTATTCTTATCACCATGCATTATGGTAACATCCAATGTCTGAAAATGGAATTGCTACCTGCCAATTTAAAAGCATAGACTGCACTAAATGCATACTTATGTTCTCTCAGAATGTTTTTACAAAATAACCATCTTTTATAATAATTGAACATTTCCCTGATATTACTTTTTAAAAATTTCTAAGACATACAGTTGAAAGGCTCTTTTTGGAAATTCAGACAGTTATTGGAATAAAGGAAAGATAGTAACTGTTCATATTGTTTTAAGAACAAATGAATATTCTGCATCTGTCATATTTAAAAATTCTGTAACAATTATTTATGATAGCCATGATTCATAACTTTTAAGTAACTATTCCAAAATGAGGGCATATGGTCCAATTTCAGTGCACATTGATATAGTCAAGAAATTGACCTTAAAAATGAATTAGCTCTCCTGTGGCCAATAAAAACCTAACTGCAGTCTGAGAAATATGGGCTCTGGCAACCTGATAAATCAATTAATTAATATTGACATTTGCTAGTGGATGAACCCAGGCTTTCATCTGGAAATGTTCGCCAACAGGTGGTAGATAAC